>NC_056743.1:246878512-246981012 GCF_019279795.1 Protopterus annectens
AGCTTGCACCCAGGAATGTAATTATTTGAGAGGGTACCAGCTGTGATTTCTTTTAGTTTATGGTGTACTCTAGGCATGTTAGAAGCCTTTTTACAAACGCCAGATGATGAAGAAGTGTCCTCGTCCTCTGCCTGAATTAGACAGTCGTCCAGATATGGATAAATCTGAATGTTTGTCTGCAAAATGCAATTACTGGTGCCAGGCACTTTGTGAAGACCCTGGGCGCAGTAGATAAGCCAAAGGGCAGTGCAGAGAACTGGTAATGCAAATAACCTGTTTTGAAGCAGAGGTATCTTCTGCAAGATTCCCCGATTGGGATATGCAGGTGAGCCTCTTAAGTTTAGAGTTACCAACCAGGCATTCTTGCCTAGCATAGGCAGTAGTCATTGTAGAGTCAGCATCTTGAAGTTTGGAATGTCCAGGAAAATATTTAGAATGGATAAGTCCAGAATTGGACGCCATGATTTGTCTTTTCTGGGTACCAGGAAAAGTCCTGAATAAACACCTGGTCCTTTTTCCTTTTCTGGTACTGGTTGAATAGCCCCCATATCCATGAGGGACATGACTTCTTTCTGGGCCTCTGCCCACTGATTTAGGGGCAGCTCTTGCCTTCCGTTTGGAATTGGCAACGTGTGTAAATGAAATCTGTACCCCTGGGATACTATATTTAAGACCCACTTGTTCTGGGGAATTAGATGCCAATTTTCAGCATGATGTGCTAGTTTTCATCCCAAAGGGGCTGCCAAAAGAGAAGTGCTTGGAAATGGCAGAGGAAAGTCATTGAGACTGTTTACTTGGGTGGTGCTTTGCTACTTCCTGATTTGGAGGTGGAGGCACCCCAGTGTTTAGTCCTACAAGATCCTTGTGACTGAAACCTGGAGCCTTTGGAGTGTCTGGGGTTTGACCTGAGCGGCTCTGTTGGGCACTGGAAAGGACCAGTTCTTAGTAGGCCAGTGCCTACTGAACCTGGGTGGCTGCACTTGCAAGAAATCTTTTACAGTTTGCATTGATTTAGCTTTGTCTTCCATCTTTTTTAAAACCTCTTCTGCCTTACTACCAAACAGACTGTCCTGCTGTAAAGGAGCATCCAACAATTTAGCTTTAACATGATCAGGCAGATTTTGGTCCTTGAGCCAAGCATGCCTTCTTATCACAGATCCAGTTACGGCGGCCCTGCAAGAGGACTCCAAGGAATCAAAACCACATTGCAAAGTATGCTTTCCAGCTTGTTCAGCTGAATGTAATAAATCCTGTAACTTCATTTTCCACACAATCAAAAATCAACATCATTTTCTGTTTCAGTAAGCCCATGACATGCTGTTGATATTTAAGCATATGAAATTGACAGTTTAAAGCCCTGATTGTCAGGGTTGCAGACGTATAAACCTACTTACCCAATCTATCTAGCGCCCTGGAGTCTCTATCAGAAGGGGTAGGATTTTTGGCTGTAGAAGCCTTAACATCCTTGGGACCCTGAGAAATAGTTTCAGGGTCAGCAGTAGTATTTTTGAAAAAAAATTTGTGTGAGTCAGGAACCCTGTAAAATCTGTCTGGCTTACTAGGAGCCGGAGGCAGGGAATCAGGAGCCATGCTGGATTCTGAGAAATCATCATCAACAATGTCTAAAACAGAAGGTATAGCCAAAGGCCTATGCTGAGGAAGAAGAAAATCCCTAAGCCTCTTTTTGGATTCTGAAAAGTCCTGACTCTCCCAGTGAAAATGTTCCCTTAAAGTATGCAAAGTCTCTCCAAAAGAAAAATCCTCAGGAGGAGAAGCAGAAGGGATGGATTCCTCTGCATCAGAGTCCTCATAAGGGGGGATAGAAAATTCCTGATCAGAAGAGGAATCAGAAGAAATGGAAACCTGATCTGAAGATTCATAATCAGTGCCTTGCCTAGGCCTCTTAGCAGGGGGGGTTGGGAACCCCTGATCAAGGTAATTAAATATTCAGCCATTTTGATCATTTGTTTTTTAGGCATAGGAGCCTGAGCACGTGGCTCATGCGTCGTTTTTTTAGACATAGTAGGTTTTGGCCTTGTTTTTGATGATTGCATCGGTTTAATATACAAATGTTTAGGCCTGAAAACACCCTCAGAAGCCGGTGATTGCTCAGCAGCTCTGGACCCATCCAAGAGAGAGACATCCGCGGGTTCAATACTTGAAGAATCTCGTGGCACACCAGACTCTGAATGGGTCTCGTTAAAGGCCTGCGACTCAAAAGTAGTGAGCATCAGGGGTTGCAAAAGCACCTCACTGAGTACCAGCGAACCGGCGACTGGCTTAGGAGAAGCTTCGTCGTCTGTTCTGGACCTCGACGGTCTCTCTGTCTTTTTCTTTGCGTTTTTTGTGAATTCCGGTAGTTGGAATGCTAACCGACGACATTTCAGGATAGTTAAATCTTGAACCAAAGTATTCAGAAGCAAAAATACACAGACGCTTAATAGTGCATTGGTTAAATTTAGCACAAAACCGACAGCAAGGCACATTGTGATCAGGGCCTAGGCAAGGAATACAGTACAAATGAAAATCCTTATGAAGTATTTGCTTCCAACAAGTAATACAATTATTAACTTTTACTGACATCGGTAAGAAGCAAGAAAAGGTTACACAATGGGGTACTTGGCTTTAAATTTGAAGACTTCGGTTCTGAAACTCGAAAACAAAAATTTCAGGAGTCTGCCTACCGGCACTTGCGAACTGCTTCTGCTTCGGGCACTGCACGGCAAGAAAGACTGATTAAAATGGCGTTGGCTGCATGTTTTATACCCCTGACGTCATGGAAGAGGAGACAGCAACAGACGCAGGACCCAAGACTTTGTTAATCAGGCTGACTGCAACAGTGAAACACGAAGATCACCACCAGTAGAAAGTGAATACCAAAACATCCTTGTAAGGATAGACAGAGAGAGAGACAAGGGGGATGGACGGAGGGAAACCAGGACTGCAATAGTGCATACACTCTAACATCTACATTATGGTAAGTGTACACAACTGTACTATGTTCTTCATGTTTCACTGTTGCAGTCATCACACTTGGGTTAATTCCAAAGCTGAAAAAAGGGTGGCGGCAGTCAAGAAGACTGGGGGCTGGCTAGGATGCCCTGCAAGAATGCTCTGGCAAAGTCCACCCTGGATTTGGAGAAGATAGGCAGGTAATGCTTGGTGAAGGTATGAACAGATGTCCATGTTGCAGCAGTTGGTGGGGACCTCTCTGAGGAAAGCTGCAGAGGTGGAGGTTGCTCTGGTAGAATGTGTCCTGACCCCCTTGGGGGGAGGTTTCCCGTGCTGCTTGTAGCAGAAATGGATGCAGTGTGCTATCCATTTGGAAATGGTTTGTTTGAATATGGTCTTGCCCTCTGCTCCTGTAGCACAGCTGACTAACAACTGATCAGTCTTCTTAAATGATTTAGTCCTGTCTAGGTAGAATTGAGCTATCTGTGCACATCTAGTGAGTGAAGAATCCTTTCCCCCTTGTTTAGTGGGTTAGGTAAAAAGGTGGGCAAATGAATGGATTGGTTGAGAGCCACACTGGACACTACGTTTGGCATGAATGCTGGGTTAGTCCTGAGGGAGACCCTGTCAGCGTGGAAAATGAAGGGCTCGACAGCCATTAGTGCTTGTAGCTCGGATACTCTTCTAGCTGAAATGATGGCCAGAAGCAAGGCGGTTTTCCAAGAGAGGAACTTAAACTCTACTGAAGCTGCTGGTTCAAAGAGGGGCAGGGTGAGTTTTTCCAAAACAAAGTTAAGGTCCCAAGCTGGGGTAGGTGCTCTTCTGGGTGGCCTCAAGTTGTTAGCACCTCTTAGGAACTGCTTGATGAGAGAGTGGGAAAAAAAAAGAGGCGGCTCTGTGCTGAAATGAGCAGAGATGGCAGTGGGATGAGTATGAATGGAAGAGAAGGATAGACCCCTGTGTAGTAGGTCAGCCAGGTAATCCATGATGAGAGGTAGGAAGGGCTGTGCAGTTCCGGCTCCCTTAGCCTGGATCTAGGTGCAAAATTGTTTCCACTTGTCAGCATAAGACTGTCTAGTGCTAGGGTGTCTGGCCTCAGGTATAACATCTAGAACCGGTTTCCTTAGATTGGCAGCTTGTGCAGTGGTCAGGGAATAAGCCAGACTGCCAGACTGAGGGTCTGCAATCAGGTATGCATGAATTATCCATTCCTCTGGGTCAGGAGTGTTGGGATCTGAAGGAGATGCCATGGTGGCAGTGGTGACAGGCTTCACAGCAGAGGGTGCCAGTGCTGGTGTGGCCAGTCTGGGGCAATCAGGATTGTCCTCTGTTTTTATTCTATTATTTTTAGCAGTACCCTTGTAATGAGTGGTAGAGGGGGAAATGCATAGACAGAGAGGTTGACCCACTAGAAGGATAGAGCATCCACTTTCCAGGCCTTGCTGTGAGGCTCCCTGGTGCAGAATTTGCTGAGCTGATGGTTGGAGTGGGAAGCAAAGAGGTCTACCTTCGAGTTGCCCCATTTGTGGGTTACAAGGGTGGGGTTGTAAGAAGTGTAGCTCCTTTTTGTGGTTGCATGCTGCTGTCCACCAAAGGAAATCTTTCCTTAAGCAAGATATCATTGGTATAAGTTTCCAGGTCTTAGGAGTGTTGACACCAAAGGCTTTTTAGGTACCATTGTAGTTTCCTCATATGCAGTCTGGCATATGGAACGAGTAGAATGCAAGAAGCCATGAACCTCAGAGCTTGCAGGATTTTCCTTGCAGATAACTGGGGACTGGTGGCTAGTTGAGAGAAGTAGGTTGTCAGGTAGGTTTGTTTTTCTGGTGTAAGGAATGCCATCTGGGATGCCATGTCCAAGCTTGCTCCCAAGAATACATTTTTTTTGCATGGGTACTAGTTTGGATTTCTTTTCGTTGACAGTATACACCAGGGAGTTCAGTAGGTTCTTTACAAAGGCCAGGTGCTTTAGCAGCTTTTCCCGTCTGCCTATACCCCAGGGAGTTCAGTAGGTTCTTTACAAAGGCCAGGTGCTTTAGCAGCTTTTCCCGTCTGCCTGAATCAGGCAGTCATCTAAGTAAGGATACATTTGAATATTTGTCTGCAAAAAGCAATGGCAGGAGCCAGGTATTTTGTGAAAACTCTGGGAGCAGTGGATAATCCAAAGGGAAGTGCAGTGATCCCCTCCCCCTTGAAACTGAGCAAGATTCCCTGAGTAGGATGTTTAGGTAGGCCTCTTTTAGGTCTAGGTTGGCTAACCAAGCATCCTTTGAAAGCATAGGTAGAAGTTGCTGGAGGGTGGGCATTTTGAATTTTGGTATTACCAGGAAAGTGTTTAGCATGGATAGATCAAGGATGGGGTGCCAGGTCCCCTCTTTTCTGGGAACCAGGAAGAGTCTGGAGTAGAAACCTTGGCCTAACCTGTCCTGCAGGAACATGCTCTATTGCCCTCATCGAGAGCAGGGAAAGGACTTGCTTTTTGGCCTCTGCCCACTGGTTTGGGGGAAGATCTGGGAACCCTTTTGGGGTTGGTAGAGTGTGGAAATAAAATTTGTATCCCTGGGACACTATGTTTAGGACCCAGCGGTCGTTGGTAATGGTGGCCCAGGTGCTTGTGTGGAAGGAGAGTTTTCTTCCTAGAGGCAAGAGCAGGTGGGCAGAGGGAGGTGGTGGAAGCGTGAAGTCATTGTGAGTTCTTACCATGAGGGGGTGGCTTAGCACTCCCTGGCTTTGAAGAGAAGGAACTCCATGGCTTAGATCTCTGCATTCCCTGGGGCTGATGTCTGGGGGTCTGCTTCCCCAGGGTCTGGGCTGACCTGACCTGGTGGGGGCAGGAAAGGACCAGTGCTTGGAGAGGCAACGCCTACTGAACCTCGGTGGCTGGACCTGCAAGAAGTCTGTCTGCATAGATTTAGCTTTTCCTTACATCTTTTTTAAGACCTCCTCTGCCTTGGTGCCAAATAAGTTGCCTTTGTGCAGTGGTGCATCCAATAATTTGGATATGACATGGTTTGGCAAGGGCTGTTCCTTTAGCCAAGCATACCTTCTAAGGACAGAACCAGTGACTGCTGCCCTGCACAATGCTTCTAGGGCATCAAAACCACATTGTAAGGTGTGCTTAGTTACTTGAGTTGCAGAATGCATTAACTCTTGTAACTCTATTTTCTGCATAAGCAGGAAAGGAAGATATTTTTTGTTAGATGAGTTCCATGGTATGTTGCTGATATTTCAGCATATGGAACGGACAATTTAGTGCTCTAATAGCAAGAGTAGCAGAGGTGTATACTTTTTTACCCCATCTGTCTAATACTCGGGAATCCCTATCTGAGGGGGTGGGATTCTTAGCAGAAGTTGCTTTAATTCCTTTAGGTCCTTGAGATATAACCTCGGGGTCAGCAGTAGGATTTTTGAATAGAAATTTGAGAGAGTCAGGGATTCTACAGTACCCGTCTGGTTTCCTGGAAGCAGGAGGGAGGGTCGTCAGGAGTCAAACTGGATTCCATAAAAACATCATCCACAACATCCAGGACAGGAGGAATGGCCAGAGTCTCTTTTTTGACTGAGGGTAGTCCCCTTAAGGTATGTAGGGTTTCCCCAAAGGAAAAGTCCTCTGGTGGAGAGGCTGAAAGGATGGATTCCTCTGCATCAGAATCCTCATAAGCTGAGAGGGGTTGCATACCTTCATAATCAGATGCATCAGACTCCTGTTCAGATAAAACTACTGGAGACAAATCTTTTTCTTTTAGAAGGGGTAGCCTGACTTCCCCTAAAGAGCATTATAAGGTCTTCTGCCATTTTAAACATCTGAGACTGAGGCAAGTAAGCAGGTGCCTGAGATTGGGTCGTCGGATTCTTGGGCGTGGTTTGTACCCTTGGCCTTAGAAACTCGGTAGTTTTCGAAAGAACGGTAGACGCAAAAGTTGGTCTGTGTCAAGAATCTGTAGTGCGAAGTACTTCCTCAGAAGCCAGTGCCTGCTCAGCGGCTCCGGACCCATTCAAGGTAGAGCCATCCGCAGGATCCTTAGTCGATGAAAAGTCTCGCGTCATACCGGACTCCGAAAGGGTCTCGGTAGAGGCCTGCGAATCCAGAGAAGCTGGCATCAGGGGCTGCAAAACCGCATCACTGAGGACCGCATCACTGATGACTAGCTTAACGGAAGCATAGTAGGCAGTTTTGGACCTGTGCAGTCTCTCTCCGTCTTTTATCTTTACGTTTTTTCGGAAGATCTGCTATCGGTTGGATTACCAAAGCCATACCGGAATTAGAGGACTGAGAGCAAAAATATCTAGCTACAATAAGGGCTCAACGACGTATTGTTAAAAAGCAACAGCAGAGGACGTCGTGGTCGGGGCCTAAGCAAATGACGCAGTAGGAATGAAAGTCTCACTGTGGTATTGGCTTTCCACAGGCGAGACAACGGTTAACTTTCTGACAATGGTTAGAGCAAGAAAAAAGGATCCCCAATGGGGTACTTAGCTTTAGAAAACTTCAACTTCAATTTCGGAAAAGAAAAACTCAGGTAGCGGCCGACCGGCAATCGTGCGAACTGCTTCTGCTTCAGGCTCCTCCACAAGAAAGACTGATGTAATGGTGTTGGCTGCCTTAATTTATAACACTGACGACCTGACGTCAGTCCTGGAGCGACAGCAACCGACGCAGAAATACTAAGCCTCTGGTATTCGGGCCGACTGAGGGCTACCCTGGCAGGGATAGCCCAAATGTGATGACTGCAATAGTGAAATATGTAGAACATCTAGTGTTACTGCTGCAGCCATTAAGCCCAGGACTTTAGAACAAATCTTGCTTGAATTTTTTTTCTCCCGATTAAGACTGAAACCTGATGTCGAATGGTAGATGCCCTTTCCTGAGGCAATTTTGCTATCATGTCTTTTGTATCTAAATCTGCCCCTATAAATGTAATACATTAAGAAGGCACACTTTTCGTAGTTTATAGTGATGCCTAGCTGTGAGGAGAGGCAAATTGTGGTGGCCCTTGCCTCGGTTACTCAATGCTCAGTGGTGGCGGTAAGGAGCCAGTCATCTAAATATGGAAACACCCAGAATCCTAGAGGTCTCAGATGAGCCGTGACTACTGCCTTGCATTTGGTGAGCACCCTGGAGGCTGTGGTGAGACCAAAGGGCAGAGCTCTGAACTGGTAGTGACTGGCTCCCCAGCCGGAAGCATAGATATCTCCTGGATCGCCTGTCCAGCTTGATATAGTAGTACGCATCCTGGAGATCGATGGAGCACATCCAACTGTCCTTTCCCAAAAAGGGAAGTATGGACTGCAGTGTCACCATCTGTCTTCTTAACAGACTTGTTGAGTCTGCAGAGATCCAAAATGGGCCTCCAGTCCCCTCTTTTCTTTGGAACTAAAAAGAACCTTGACTAACTTCCAGATCCGATTTGGTCTGCGGGGACGTCTTGGATGACTCATTTTTCTAGCAACCTTTGAACTTCTAGGGTTGCTTGTTCCCTCAGACTGGGTGGCACATCTGGGATGGATTTTTGTTTTCTGGGAAGAGGTGGCATAGAGAAAGGAATACTGTATCCCCTGGATATTACCAACTGTACCCATGCGTCTTGTGATACTTTGCCAGGCTTCTGGGTACAATGACAATCTGCCCCCGACTGCCCAGAGGTGGACAGATGGTCCTCCTTTCAGGAGTGATGGAAGGGTCTACCAGAAAATGCATCTCTGTTGCCCTGACTCTGCGGATCCCCTGTGCTACGAGGGTGGTGTCTCCCATTACTGTTACCCACTCTGCCCTGGGGGGGGGGGGTCACCACGTGCATCAGGCGAAGCTCCCTGGGATTTCCGGAACCACATTCTCCCACCTTTTTGACACTTCGGATAAGGTCTAGTAGGCATGGAAAAACGTACTCCCATGGCAGAGAGAGAGTTTTGCAGTGTTGCCCGCACCTGGTGAGAGTCTTTTTTACCTTGGGCCCGAACAATGATGAGCCATCAAATGGGGTGTTGGTAAAGGAGGACTGGAAGGGCTCAGCGAACTGACAAAGGCAAATCCAGGAATGTCTCCTTAAGGTGACTCTTGTGCCTGCTGCCCTGCTTGCTCCATCGGCTGCATAGGAGATAAGCTGCATGGAGTAGTTAACTACAGAAGATAAGGTCGCAAGCTGCAAAGCAGCTATGTCTGCAGCTCCCTCAGCTGTAGGATCCTGTAGGGCATCTCCTAGCTCTTTCAGGAGATCCCTCTGGAGAGGAGTAAAATGGGACAAATAATTCAGTGACCTAAGGGTAAAGGCTGTTAAAGAAAAGACAAGCTTCCCGCATCTGTCCATCGTACGGTACTCCTTGTTCAGAGGATGAACTGAAGAAGAAGTTTCTGCTGACTCCTTTGTGGCTGCCGCAACCACCATAGCATCAACTGGCACGCCCTTAGTCAGGAAAGGTTTGTCATCCGGTGTAGTGATAAACTTATTGGGCCTCCGCGGAACTGGTTCCATAGATTCTGGGGAGCTCCATGCCTTTCGACTTACACCACCTAGTAGTGGGTCGAAAGGCGGAGAACACCCAAGAGGTGGAGGGTCGGGAATCAAATGCGTCCAGGTACACGGACTTGTCTTCCAAAGAGGAAAGGGATTTCCAGCCACCCCTCTGTTTGAGGATTTCCAGGATGTCAAAATGTGACATCCTCAGAGGGGGACCCTTCCGAGTCCTCAAAGTCTGTCCGATGTCAGGGACTGGGGGGGGGGGGTTCCAAAGGCGTCCTCTTACAAGTCCTCTTCTGAGGGACCTCATCTGAGGGGTATTCTGGAGAGGTTTCCGAAGAGGGGGGAATTGCCCAAAGGGGTGTCCTGGGCATTGGTTCCCTACACCTGGGAAGGAGGGGTGGTTCCTGGAAGGGAAGGAGTAACTGGAGACTAGGGTGAAGCGGTCTGAGAGAACAGCACACATCACCTCAAAGGCACCACGATCCTGATAGAGAGTCACTGGCTCCAAAGAGGCAGGAGATCTCCAAACTAAGGGTGATGGCTCCGAGGCCGATGTAGGTGCCGAACTCATCTGCGCCAAAGCTCCGAGTGGGAGAGTAGGATCCGACAAGGGTCCGATCTCACTCCCCCCCCCCCCCCAAAGCAGACGAGGGGAGTGTCGGCCCCCAGATCCCTCGAGAGAAGGTGGAATCGATGGGATCGGAGCTGATGTCGGACCCGAGAGACACGGGGTTTTCGGATCAGATGGTTCCACCACAATGATCTCCATGTTTGTCGGCTTAGAACTCGGGTGAGTTGAAGGAGGAATCGACGACAAAGTAGGTTGGACATTCTGCTCCACTTCCATATGGGCTGGGCTTGATAAATTTTTAGCCAAGGCCAGTGTCCTGAGTAGCCTCTTCACCGCCCTCTCCACAGTCACCCGAAAGGCTCCTGGATGATTCAGAGGAATGGGTGGACGATCGGTGACTGCCCGCCACAGACTGGAGAAGTGGGGACTGTGATACAGAACACACCGGTTCCAAGCATGGAGACCTGGATCTTTTAGGGCTCCTAGACAGTTCTGAAAATAGTGATGGAACCAAAGGAGATAAAGCCTTGTCGGACCCGATAGCTATTGGATCTGACGAACTTGACTGTTTGTCTTCAGCCTTCAACGGTTCCAAGGCCAGAGGTGATGAAGATGCCAATTTGGAGGGTCAGATTTTCTTCCCCGATTCCCTTAATGCATCAAAAGGCCCCTTCAGTAACTCTCAAAATTAGCTTGTTCTTGTGCTCCTGCAGGAATCTAGAGCTAAAACCATGACAAATGGAACAAGAGTCCTGCAGGTGAACAGCTCACAAACTGTAAATGCAGCTAATATGTCCATCAGCTACAGACAATTTTTGTGTGCAGGAATTGCACTTCTTGAATCCAGAAGGCTTGGATTCTTTCGAAGCTTCCTTAGACATATTTACCACAAAATACAACAACAAGATACTATAACAGAGATAATAGAATGGAAAGAAACACTCAACCAAAAAACTGAAAGAAGAGAAAGGGTAGGCCTTACAGATAAAGAAACGACAGCCTCAATAAACAGCAACTAAGAAGGCAGTAGATAGAGGGATAGACAAACACCAGATTCTGCTGACCTACAGAAATAACTATGCTACCAAATAACATTTTACAAGAAATTAGAAAAAAAAATAATCTAACTTAGATTGAGCCAGTCGTCAGCAATCCCGAAGCATCAAGCGGCAAACGATATCTAGGGTAACTCTCACTAGGCATGCTGGGAAAGGGTCTAGCCTCAAGCCAGTGGAAGCTGTCGAGCTTTAGAATGCGGCCGAGTCAGCAAGAAGGAAGGCAAGATAGGAACATACCATCAAGGGACAAAACATCTTCTTGAAAGTTGTTACTGCCTAGAGATAGAGATGTTTCAGTGCTGCAAAGCCTTGCCAAACTGGGCACTACTTGCAGCATACAGACATTTTATGTGGATATAGAGTGTGTTAAAGGACAAGGGGCTGTAAATAAGACAAATCAATGATGAGCTGACCAATGCAATTTCCTAAATATGCACTGAGAACGTGGCTTTTAAACAAGAACACTTAATTATATTTTTTCTCTCTTTTTTTTCCTTTAAAGTAATCTGCCACAATAAGAAAATTATGTTTGTGCAAGTCTACCAACCATTTTATTTTATTTGCTAGCCAAGCTTCTAGTGTCTAGGATCAAATACGATACAAACTACATTTTCTTTGTAAAGGCAGACAAGGCCTACTACATCTGTTCTCACAGATCAATTATTAAAATCATTTCAATAATTAATGGCTCAGTCGCAGCACAAAATTAAATATTAAATGCAGACTGCACATTCAGCATCACAAACCGCAACTGACATTCAAATGCAATCTGCACTTCTCACAAAAGGAATATTCCACTTTTATCGTCTTGCCACTCTCTCCTTCAGCAAAATGTTAAAACAGATCAGATAATGGAAAACAAGGCTCAGGCCCTCAAACACCATCAAAGTACTGCTCTAACAGAGGCAGCACCCAACACAATTAGTAGTTATTATTCTGAACTCTCAAACATGGCAACACCCAACATAGCAAGGAGCTATCAGCACTCTGAAATATTTCAGTCCTGGGTGCACTGCGCCCAAGGACAAAACCAAAGCTCTTTTCCATTTCGCAATGCAAAGCAGCCTTTTCTACATTTGCACAAAAACAATACAATAACACAATATGAACAGCATTCCAGTTCCTAAAACTGGACTCTTTCAATATCCCCTTTCCCATATTGGGGGGGGAGGGGGGGCTGAGGAGATGTTCAGGTTGTTGCCAGAGTTACTAATGCCATGTCCATCTTCCTTGCCATGAGGTGAATTCACCAAGACATCTAATGACACTGCAAAGCGCCGAGTTAGTGAAATGAAAGTAAACAAGCAGAAAGGAAGAATAGTGTGCAATGGTGGGAGGAAGAACTTTGTTATCACAACTATAAAATGCCAGAAGGCACATTAAACTACTTAGGCTTCAGGGTACAGAGTTAATGAAAAATGATGTTAAAGCCAGTGCCATGGGAACACTGCTTTAGGGACACTTGTGCCTGCCCGTTAATAAAACTGTGCTATATACAATGCTCACAGTTACCAGAACAAGCTGATTTCACTGGTATGAGTTTTGCACACAACAGCCAGTAATAGCAGAGAAGCAAACACAAATGCACAGAGATGCATCTTTACAGTAGTACTAATTCATTGCACACTGCCAGTATCACAAGCCTGTTATGGACCAAGGCACAGCTACACTGTGAATACCAAACACTCCTTGGAATGTTATTTCACACTTCTACAACAGTCCAGAACCAATTAAGTTGTGCACTTGCAAGACTCAAACAAGCCTGTATAGAAAGCCAGGCACATACATAGCTCATTAAAAAAAAAAACACACGAAGCATCAAGCAAAAAACTCTTATGACTATACAGTTCACATGTTTCCCCTGAACAACATGTAAGCCACCGACAAGGACCCTACATTTTTCCTCCCTTCCAGCAGTGCCCTGGTGTCATTCCCATGCAGGCAGAAAGAAAAAAATGAAGGCAAGTATGGAGCACCTGCCCCGACCAGACTGACAAAGTCCTCAACTTGTAGATAAAATGCAGATTTTAACTAACCAGTAGATATTTCTTATTCCTATAAATGATAGAATTTCTACATTTCTACTCCACTGGTTTTCACTAAAAACAATAGGGCTATACCAAATGTTAGCAACCCTCTCAATGAAACGAAATACTTTCAGCTTAAAATGGTATCATTCATAGGATCACAGAAACTACAAAGCAGACAAGTCAAGAGACTATTTACACTGCCAACACTTGCTATCATGATAAACCTCCTGCTTCCAAATAGGGCGAAGCAAGCAAGTCCAGGATAAATTTACACATGCCCATCCAATCAAGGATGATGCCCTTCTATTCTCATATTGCAGTATTCATAACTGTAATGAGGTTGCTGCCTGCAGCACCAGACATCCGGCCAGTATACCAAAGTCTTAGGATCAGGGGTACATGCTACGTTGCTTGTCAGGGCCATAAACTGACAGCTGCATGTACCCCCCCCCCCCAGAACTTCTCTGCCGCAGTGATCTATGGACCTCCGATCGCCAGTTATGGGAATCAGTTAATTCATTTGTTTCGGCCGTCTGATACAGATAAGTACCCCTTTGAGTTTTTTGTTACTTTTCTTATAGGTTTTCAAATGTATAGGTCAGCTAGGAAGGGGAAGTGTGCTTATGGAAAACAAATTCCACATAAGGACATGTATGATAAGTGCTTATTCTGTTTAGGTGAAGGCCACGACCATACATCTTGTGACATGTGCAAGTCTTTTGTACCAAAAACGCTTTGCAGCCATCTGGCTGCCTTAAAACTTTATTTAGAAAACCAAAGGCTCCGGCATCTAGCGTTAGACATGGAGGGTGAGGTAGGTACCTCCGACACGCTGCCTCGGAAGAAGGCCAAGAAAGTCAAGCCCGACGCCCATGCTGCACCTCAGGAGTCCAGTGAGACTCTCAAGGCAGATGTTAGCCCAGGGTCTCATTGGAAGCCTGTTTCACAGCTAGAACCGAGAACCATGGTGGAAGCCGGTTCAGCAGAAACGCAGAGTACGCCTGTTGAGGTTGATCAGCCATCAGCCCCTGATGGCGAGGGGAACTACAGCTCATGACATTGGAGGAGCCTAACTCCAGCCTTTCCATCCTCACAGACATCGGTTTCTAAATCGATGCATCATTCTACTCCTCTAAAGAGGAAACAGAGAAGCTGAACCAGCTCCTGGAGATGAAGTTTTTTCCCCAAAATCTTTTCAGGGCCTTCCAGGCCCTCCAGTCTCCGGTACCACAACCAGCCCCTACACCTGTGCATGCCTTAGAGAATTCAGAAAAGACTCCCTCTGATGACTCACTTACCTACTGTTCCCAGATTAAATCCCCCAAGGACTTCATTACCCCTAAGGTGGACACCATTAGTCCTGAATCTCCAGAGGAAGAATTCTCCTTTGGGGACACCATTTCTTTTATGAGAACACTAAGTGGCAGGCCTCAGATGTTTCTGAAACAAAGAGATGCTTTGAATCACTGCAGATCCTCCCCTGCTCCCAGCCTTTCATGATGCCTTTCTGCCTGTATCCTAGACCTCTGACTCTCAGTCCCCAGCTTCCAAACGTCCAGGTAGATTTTATAAAGTTCCTCAGGATACACAATTCTTATTCAAGAACCCCCCCTGCAGACCCTGCTGTCACAACAGTGTCAGCAGATAAATCATCCAATCAGCTGCCTTCCTCCTCCATTTCCCACTGACAAGGAAAGCAAATTTATGGACAGACTACGGAAGAAAGTGTATACTTTCACACTAGCCATCAGAGCCCTAAACTATCAAACACACATGGCTAGGTTTGTTTTAGATACCCTATCAAAAGCCTCCACTAATATCAGATGTGCCAGACTCTCCTGCTAAGTCACAACTCTGCCCTGCTCTCTTCCACCTCATGTGACCAGGCACTCCAAGTGCAGTACAAATTGCCGGATGCACCACTTGACATGAAGGCCCTTTTTGGTGCAGCTTCTGCAGAGCTCCTTAAAACCCTACAAGAAATGGGCAAGGAGTTACAAAATTTGGAACATTTGTTAGTTTCTCCTATTCCTAGGTATCTTAAGAACTATCCTCAAAGACCACTTTTGTTAGGAAGCAATCATCTCAGTATAATGCCCCACAGGCTAAGGGACGGATGCAATCTAGGAAGCACTCCACTCCAACTCCATTTCAAAGGCAGCCTGACCAGGACAGAGCCCCTCCACTGTGACTCAAACCAGTTACCAAACTCCACTCCCTTATCCCTCTGCCTCAACTTTTCCCTACCCTCCTGGTGGAAAATAACCTCAGAGGCTTGGGTCCTTTACATCAAACAAGGATACTTTATGCCTTGGTGGACACTCCCTCCCTTTCAGGGGATACCCCAACCACCTACAAGTCAGCTTAATCTCTATCCCCCCAATTTTGGATAAGCTCCAAGCACAGGGCACCATAGAAAGAGTACCTCCAGAACAAACAGGGGTTTTACACCAGGATGTTTTTTGTTCCAAGAAAAGATGGCCCTTGACCAATTGGGGATGTCTGTCCTCAATCTATTCCTCAAGTTGCCTACCTTCAAAATGCTCACCTTGCATCACCTCCTACCCCTCATCCCCCACCAAGCCTTCATGATATCCCTAGATCTGAAGGATGCTTAACTTTATATTCCTACTCACCCCAGCTACAGGAAGTTCCTATGCTTTTCCATGGCTTCCTTGCATTTTCAATTTTCTGCATTGCCATTTGGGCTCTCCACAGCCCCCAGCGTATTCACAAAGTGCCTAGCTCTAGTTATCACCCACTGCAGAGTGCAGGGCATTCAAATATACCCATACCTAGATGACCACTTGATGCTTCACCAGGATTGCCACACCCTCAAGTTAACACCTATGCATGGTATCCAATACCCTGGCAAACCTAGGATTCACCGTGAACCAGGAAAAATCTCACCCGACACCTACCCAAGACCTGGTTTTCTTGGGTGCAAGATAAAAACAGACCAGATGCCAGTCTTCATTCCTTGCCAGAAGGTAGACGCCATCACACATTACCTCCAAAACACATCTCTTTCCAAACCTTATCAACCAAGGACTTCCTGAGGGTACTAGGCCACATGGCATCCTTGATACCATGCTTCCCTTAGAAAGGCTGCATAAGAGGAAATTTCAGTGGGTGCTGAAGAGTCAGTGGAACCAACATTTACACCATCTGGATATTCCTCTACCTCTCCTTCCATGAAAAAAAAAATAGTTGCAATAGTGGATTACAGCCATACGCCTCAATCACGGTATATCTTTGCAGATTCCTCCACCCTCAACAAATCTTCACAGATGTTTCAGACCTGGGTTGGGGAGCAGTCCTGCAAAACCACAACAAATAAACAAAAAACAAAGTTTATGGAGAGTGGTCCTCTCTCAGGCAAAGGGACCAAAATCAATATCAAAGATGAGGGCCCTTCTCCTAGGACTGCAAACATTATACCAAATTCTCTTACCAAAGACCTTGAAAGTTGTCACAGACAATATGACCGTCCTGTGGTATATCAACAAGCAGGGGATGGGTGTGGGGGGGGGGTAATGTCCTACCCGCTCTACAGCCTGGCAATTCAGATTTGGTCCTTAGCGGCAGAACTTCACATTCACCTACAAGCAATGTACATTCCTTCAGCAGAGAATGTGATGGCGGAAACTCTCAGCAGAACCTCTGCACCCTCTCATGAATGGATGCTTCACAGGGAGGTGTTTTTGGAGCTTATTCACAAGTGGGTTATTCTTTAGGCAGATCTGTTTGCCTCCTCCCAGAACAGGCAGATGCCTCAGTTTTGCACAAGGGATCCACATCCACAGGCTTGGAGGGTGGACGCCTTCTCTTATTCTTGGGTGGGGATGTATCTTTATGCCTTTCCCTTTCACATAGATTCAAAAAGTCCTTCTAAAGATTCAGAGGGACAAACCAAAAGTCCTGCTGGTGACTCCCTTTTGGCCAAGATAGCATTGATTTCCCCTTCTTCACCTACTAACCAAAGCCAATCACCACAGGTTACCCCACCGATTCAACCTACTCACACAAGACATGGAGTCGCTTATACACTCTCAGGTGCTCAACCTCAGACTCACTATGGGTGATGGAGTTCAATCCCCTTCAGACACCTATATTCAGAGGACATACTCAATGTCCTGCAGGAGGCCATGAAACCTAGTACTAAAAGAAATTGCGTGTCAAAATGGAAAAGATTCTCCAGGTGGTGACGAAAGAAAAAACAGGACCCCTTTCTTATTCCTGTACCTATGGTCCTTTCTTACTTGTGTGAGCTTCTACATTCAGGACTGAATTACTCTTCTGTTACGGTTCACTTGTCAGCCATTTCTCTCGGTCTCCCTTTGGTACCTCCCCTGGCATCCAGATTAGAGGTAAAACTATTCTTAAAAGGGATCCTCCATATCAGATCCCCTCGTAAACAGATAATGCCCTCCATGGGACCTTAATTTTGCCCTTGAAAAACTCGCACTACCTCCTTTTGAACCTGCTCACTCAGCATAACTGAAGCTATGTACTTGGAAAATAGTTCTGCTGGTAGCCCTTGCATCCACCAGGAGGGTCTCAAATTCAAGCCCAGATGGTTAACCCTTCTTACCTCATCTTCCATAAAGACAGGGTCTCCCTCAGGACTGACCCTTCCTTCATGCCTAAAGTGGTTAATAAGCAGTCCTTAAATCAAGCCATTAACCTCCCCATTTTCTTCCCTCAACCTCAAAATTCCTCTGAAAGAACCCTACATTCTTTGGATGTTCATAGACAAATTAGGTATTACCTGGACAAGACCAAACCCATTAGAAAGTCTAGCCAGCTGTTTGCCTCCTTTCACTCAAGGGCCTTGGGGAAAGCAGTCTCAGACTATATCATCAAGTATTTCCTAAGGTATCTCTGCCTATATTCCTTTTATGGAAAGGATTTAACCGCCAATATGACAGTGCATTCTACTAGGGCAGCTGCCTCTTCAGCAGCCTTTTTCAGGGGGGGTGGACTATGCTTCCATACTGGAAGCAGCCACCTGGTCCTTAGTCCATACCTTTACCAAGCCCTACAAGCTAGACTTGGTCTCTAGAGCCAAAATTGGGTGTGTTAGGTCAATTTTACAGGGTCTCATATTCCAGGTCCTCAACCTACCTCTCATGCGCATACCTAAAGTTTGGGTACTCTCCCTACAGTTATGAATACTGCAACATGAGAACAGAAGGACATAGAATAGTTGTGCAAGAACTTACCATAACATTAGATGTCCTTCTCTTCCATGTTGCAGTATTCTGTAACCCCCTCTTACTCTGCTTTTCCATCTGGAGCAACTTTCCCTACCTTCCCTCCATCCAAACAGGGCACTGCAACAAGCACATACATATATATTAGGTTCCTTTGGTCTGGTGTCATATGTGGGTCTGAAAAGCTCCCTTTTCTTGGCTTCTCAGGGGTACTACTGTATGCAGCAGTCATTTCTGAAGAGGGTACATGCAGACGTCACTTTTATAGCCAACGCCGGTTTATGGCCCTGACAAGCAATGTAGCACATACCCCTGATCCTAACACTTTGGTATACTGGCTGGATGTCCGGTGCTGCAGGCAGCAACCTCCCTACAGTTATGAATACTGCAACATGAAAGAGAAGGACATCTAAGGTTATGGTTCGTAAACAACTATTCTTTTTTAAAAACATGCTACAGTGGTCCCTCTTTTACACATAAAGGGAGTTCATTCTAGAGTAGAGGTAAACATTAAGTAACAAATCTATCCCTCCGCTAAGTTTTGTTTATTTGCTGGTGGATGTTTAAATCCTTGTACGTAACGTTTCCAGAGCGGTTGGTCTTGCAGAGATAAACAAGTCCAAGAGAAATGGTTGCTTAAAAGAAGAATGCAAGTGGCAGACTGACATGGAAAAGCTTACAGAATTATAGGGCTAGGGCTTTACATTTGTCTTTGCATCTCAGGCTCTTTAGGCCAGTAAGATTTTTAGGCAGGAAATGACGAGACCTCTGTAAGTGGGCTGCGTGTCTTGACAGGTACACATCATCAGGGGCATTGTATTCAATAATTAGTTTAATTTGAGTGAGTTTAAAGGGGTAATATATTTTAAATGGATGAGATGCCTTTGGTTTTCAGTTGTGCTAGATTTCCTGACAAATGATACACGGCGGTTGAAATAGAGGGAGTTTTCCACTGAACTGCCAAGATCTCTGATTTCTAATTATTAGTTTGGACTCATGTGATGAGGTCTATGTTATGGGTTTGGTGCAAAAGTTTGTTAAAGGCAACAGTGAATTTAGTCTTAGTCCTTTTTCAATACACCATTGATTTATAAAGGTTTAGTTTCTGTTGCAAGGCTATAGGTTCCTTTAATTTGATAATTACTTCCTACTTGTAGTCATTAACCAACTTCATTAGCCATAGGTCAGAGTCAGCTGTTCAGGCATCAGAAAAATACATTTTAAGCAGAAGAAGCCCCAGCACCAGTCTCTAAAACACATCAGTAGCATCACTGGATTTGGATTAGACAGAACTGAAATGGATTTGGGAACAGACAAGGGTGGATGGGGATGATGGAGGAGGATGAAAAATAGTTTGAGTGGTTGTGACCGTCCAGGTCTATAATGGCGGTTTATGAGGTCTGTAGGGTCGGAGGTTTGGACTAAGACTTGCATTTGTTGGTACTGGAGTGGAGATGCGGCAGTTTGAAAATTCTGAGCCTTCAGTTGGACTGGGACTTGGACGCTTATGGTACTGGAGTGGAGATGTGGCGGCTGAAACTTCTGTGCCCGAGGTTGGACCGAGAGATTTGGTTGTAGCTGGTGCTGGAATGAATGATGCAGTAGTTGAAGCTTCTATGCCTTCAGTGGCTCGTGTCTGTTATTAATGTGTATTGTTCTATGTTGCTGTGTTAACATTTATGTTGTGCTTGGAGGAACGGAATTTTATTCAACCGTGCACTTGTGTGTGGCTGAATGACAAAAGTTAATTCTGACTTTTTTCTGACTTCTGTAGTTATTTTGCTTACAAAGGTTAACACCTGTTATTTTAACTGAGTTTTCTACCTTTTAACCCATTCATAACTGATCTTACCAAGTACTGGTCTGTATTTTGGCATTTAAATTTGTTAATAAAATCTTAACAAGGAATGCTGTGGAAGGTCTTTGTTCGATGCAAATACATTGTGCAGACTGTGCAAGATACATTCCCAGCCTCTGTGACTGTCAAGGAAAAAAAATCATTAAGCTAAGCAGACATGATCTTCCTTTCACAAATCCAAACTGCAGAGGGTCAAGGTACAAAAGATTTTCAAAGTTGCAGTAAATGAAGTACAGTATAATGGCCTCCGTAGCCTTACAGACTGAGCTAGTCATACTATCTACTCTGTAGATTCCAGAACAGGCCGCACTGGAAATGCTGCTTTTCATGTTTCAGAAATATGCCCAGTGGTTAAACAGAAGGTGGGCAAGTACAGGACTTTTTTTTTCCTAAGTACATGTTTGGCATAGTTTAATAAACTACCACTGTTTGGCTTCTGAGAACATAGTTAAGACATGTTCCTTTAAGATCTTCGGTGCATTAAGGAATCAGGGACTTGCAGTGCTTCAAAGGCTGTATTTGGAGTGAATTTTGCACTAAAAAGTGATCTGCCAGTATATTTACAATATTCTTTGGGTCAGAGTAAGGGATACCATTTTTACAAAGGATCTGAATTGCCTTGACATTGTAAGGCCTTAAAGTTTAATTCTGTTAGCTACCAAAAAATAATTACTAGGAAATGGGAAACAAATCTAAACTAACTGCATTTGAAGTACTGAATATTGTAAAATAGATAAAATAACTGGATGAGGGATATTTAGAAAACAGAAAGAGCAAGTTACATAGAAATAAATGGAATTTGTGGGAACAATAAATGCAAAATAATGTCCAAGAGGAGAAGTGAAGTTTAACAGAAGGCAGGAATTGAGTGATTTACATAATGCTGGACTGAAAGATGGTTCTAAAAAAGATGTAATGTATAGTGTATGGAAACTGAAAATGTTGATATGGGTTTTCTTTTCTACAAATACATGTACAGAACACAGGACGATATTTTTAGATTCCAAACATTGCTAAAAGGAGGATTTATAGGCGTCCTTGGCCTCAGCTGCCAGGTTTAGTTCATATTCAGCTTTGGTCCTCCTAATTGTAGATTTTACTTCTTTGCTAATCCCTCTGATAGAGTCTGTAATGTGGGTTGGTTTATGTTTTAGGATTTTGAAAGTTTTTTTTTCCTTCTTTGAATATAGAGCTTATTAAATACAGCAGACCACCATGGTGGCTTACTTTTGACTTTTCATTCTTATAAAGACTACTTGGTCTAAGTATTTCCCAAATGGGAGTAAATCTCCCAAGCATAAGAAGCAACTGCAGCTTCACAAGGGCTGGTGATACTGTAAGTAAATTTAGAGATCTCATCATGGAGTTCAAAAATAAATTTGCTCTCTTGGCATCCTTAAAGTTGGGTGTATTTAGGGAGTGATGGGCCAAAGCTTTAAAAGAAAAGGTTACTTATTTAGTCAGCTTTAATAAGTGGCTGGGATACTAGAGGAGTCTACAGTAAGGGAGCTATGTTAAGGATGAGGTCTAGAACATTTCATCCTCTAGTGTGCTTCTTTACCAGCTGTTATAATGAATTATCAGTTTAGTACTCAAGGAATGTATGGGTATACATAAACCTTGATGTAAAAGTTAATTAATATAGCAATAACCCACGCCTGGGTGTGGGTAATGCGGGATTTACCCACGGTTGGCGTGGTTTGGTCCCGAGGGCAAAGCCCAAGGGACCAAACAAAGACAACCGTGGGTAAATCCCACATTACCCACACCCAGAAGTGGGTTATTGCTATTATACTATGACATTATATTATTTAAGAAAATAAATAATTACTTTTCTTAAATAAATGGCATTGTATAATGCCTCTTTGCTGCCCTTCCGCAGCTGTCTGGTATCCGCGGCAGTTCTGATGTACTGCGCATGCCTATGCAGTACATCAGAGCTGTGGCCAAAAGCAACGGAGAAAGCAAGACCTCCGTTGCTTTTTACTGTTTCGCTATGTTAAATGGGTTTAACATAGCGAGACAGCTTTAAAATAAGCAACGGAGATCTCCGTTGCTTATTTTAAAGCTATCTCGCTATGTTAAACCCATTTAACATAGCGAGACAGGTATAAAAAAAAGCAACGGAGAAAGCAAGATCTCCACTGCTTTTTACACACTGTGTCGCTATGTTAAAGGAGTTTAACATAGCGAGGCAGCTTTAAAAAAAGCAACGGAGATCTCCGTTGCTTTTTTTAAACCTGTGTCGCTATGTTAAACTCTTTTAACATAGCGAGACAATGTTTTAAAAGAGACTTATAGTAATGGAAATAGTCCGGGCGACCGGACCTTTTTCCATTAGTATAAGTCGATTTACAACGTGCACGCTGGCCAATCAGCGTGCACGTTTTGGAATATTAATGAGGGGTCATGGTATAATGGGTAATGAATCACCCATTAAGAAGGAATTTCCCCATTATGGGTATTTCAGAAAGTACATTCTTAAATTTCTCATGGTCATCTATTGACAAAAATGGCATCTCACAACAGGCAATGAGTCTACAGTTTATTTTGTGTTGACTATACATTAGAAATGAATGAGCACAGTTTGAGGGTTTCTAGGAGCCTACTTAGCAGAGAAATGGGTCCCCTGATACTTAATGTGAAAAAGAAGAATGATACAGGGAGGTCGATAATGCACAATTAAAGGCTGCACTACTCATGCATGTTAAAATAACACCACATATACTATTCCATTTTCCATGAAGTAGAAAAAACAAAGGTTAACATTAGGACCCCCACCCCATATGTGCTTCTCTCAGCTGCTCTTAAAAGACCAAAAGGATTGCAGTATTACTGTTTCATTGCATTCACTCAGTCAAACATAGTGCGCACTGCCTGACAAAAGCAAGCTGCTCTATGCTAAAGTCACTTTTCATGCACAACAAGCTTTACTAAAAGGAAAGTGCAAATGTGCAAGTCTTAAATCAGCTATACTCCTGTTCTGCTACTTTGCAGTTGTTTCTACTGCGCACATACTATAATACGAACAAAGGTGCTGAACACATGCTCCATATAACTGTTTACAACTACATGCATCATACTCAACTTCCAAGGACATGGACAACATAATTATGCACCATGTGTGTTTGTGTGAGTCTGTCCTTGAGAATGTATTCAGAATCCTGATTCATGCAGAAACAGACTGTCTTCATATATCTACACTGACATGCACAATCAGCAAAGAAACATGGGGGAAAAAAGTGGAGGGAGAAAAATTAGTCGCTCAGTGATCTGTTTAGAAAAAGTACTAGCTTCTATTAATTAAAAATAATTTTTAAATTGTTACCAAACAAAACAAAAAGCAAAACAGTCTATACATTCTTCCACTTACAGATCCAAAACCTTAACTTTAAATTTGAACTAATGAGTGTTAAAATGTTGGATCATGGTACAACCTCAATGCAAGTAAGGAAATTTATACTAGTAGTGTAACTGCTGCTTACTGATTTGCTCACTCCTTGGCACAGTGATGCTGACACTTATACTAACATTAACGTACTTGTAAACTTAATTTTCTGTAATAAAACCCTTTGAGAACTAGGTTCGTAGGTTAATATTGGACTAACTACTCTTGCATACCATTTTAAGCCTAGCCAATTATCACATTAAGTATCAAACCCTGCACCTTCTGTCTGTAAGGTAAACCCTTCAACCATTATGCCAGCCACCAACCCCAAGACTGGATATGAGCTCACGACCCCTGGTTAACAGGACCAGTGTTCTGACCCATGAGCTACAAGGCTAGGAGTTAAGCTGATACCAACTTTCCTTACAAATGGTTATTTTGGAACACACAATTTGCAGAAATCAGAACACTGGTCAGAGCATCGGATACATACATTTGCAGTGTACTTACAAAGCTCACTACACATGGTCCACTGTTTGCCAAGTTTGTGAGGATCTCAATGAATTAGGATGGGGCGCAACAATGAAGCACTACACTTAATATGAAACCAAAGCTCTGGGTGCAGTATTTTGATCTGGAAGCTTCACTCTATGATCTAGATCTCTTGCTCTGCCCTTTTTCCCCATCATGTGGCACTACCACTCATCTTTTCTATATTCTGGTATGAAAAGACACATTTCTTGGTAAATCACGCATCACCCCACCAGTCTTTATATGTGCTAGTATTACAGTGAAGACGAAGCAGCTGCTTTGGTTTGCATCATGCACTACCCCCTTCATCTTTCGTCTTGTATTCCGGTATCACAGCACAGAATGAGTGGGTATCTTACTGAATAACAGACAATACACAGTCTTCATAAGGTACAGACAGTATAAAAAAGAGGCGGAGTGCTTTGGCTGATATAAAGTGCTACCCTTCATCACTATTCATATACACCAATGTTACATACTGGAAGAGGTAGGTTCTTTGGTTCTCCCCAAATGCTAAACATCAGTTATGATAGCACTCTCCTGTCCTGTCTCCTGAAACAATTTCTGAGCTGAGGACATCAGTGCAGGACTGTGAAGTGCTATGCACTCCACTCTGAAAAGCAACATATCAAAGCGTAACTGCAGTCTACACATCTGCTTTACAATCTGGTGAGGTTGCAGCAGTCTAGTCAACACAAACAGCTTTGCCTGCTTCAAACTCCTTGGTATGAATGACTTCCTTGTCATCCTCTAAGACATGTGATAAGGGATCAATTAGCTTTACTAATACCATAAATCAACTCAAAAACAAAAAAACAAATTAGTCTCTGCTACCTTCCTAGATACATCAAAAGCAGTTGACACTACCTCATCAAATACTTCACAAACTGGCTTTCTACCACTGCAGCTCTGAAGCCCTAAGCTGGTTTTATAGCTATACCCATCAGATAGGAAACAAGCCACTTTATGGGACAATAAACTCTCCCCCAGCTTCCCATAAGTGTGCAGGTGTCCCACAAGGATCCATCTTTGGCCCACTTTTATCCACAATTTTTACCAAGGACTTAAACTCCTCAGCAAATCCAGCCTCAATCATACAATATGCCGATGATGCTTCCCTAATCTGTTCTGCCCCCACTATCAAGGAATCCAAGAAAAAACTCAGGCAGTTGTCCACAATCTTGAAAACTACTTAACAGCCCATCATCTTGTACTTAACCCCAATAAAACCAAGCTTATGGTCTTCTAGAATACCTCAACAAACAACCAACCACCTATCTCTATTTCCTCCTCCAGTGACATAAAAATAGAATCCGTTGAACATACAAAACTTCTTGGTGTCACAACTGATAGTGGACTTAGGGCTATATAGTATCTTACTGACCATGCCAGACTCACAACAGCGAGAACCCATCTCTTATCTTCCTTGCTTTACTGTTCACAAATATTTACCAATTGTCGCAAATCTGAACTGAATAGCATTAAATCTTGCTATAATAAAATAGCCAAATTTGCCACTAAGCCATCTCAAAGATCTTGCCATTGCACTTTCCTTCTCCAGCTGAACTGGTTAGAGCTTCCTCACCTGCTTACTCGGACTCAGCTACTAACTGCCCATACAGTCTTATACAAACCTGACAACTGCCCAGTTCTAGCTGATCTTGTCCAACCCTACACTAACCTAAAATCTCTTAGGTCTGCTGATAAAGTATTGTTGATGGTTAACAAAACCAAAAACTTTCACGGTGTCTCCTTATACTCGCATATCATTGCCAAACACTGGAATTCTCTACCTCAGCATATTCTGTCCATCAATGATACACATTCATTTAAACAGTCCCTAAAGGAATACTTCACCAAACATAGGCTTTTGTTAATGTTCTCCACCAGGCTAACTAATTTAACCCCCTACTGTCCAACTTCCTTCTCTCCACCACCCATTGTCAATATTTCTTTGCAACTGAGCCTTCTTAGCTTCAGTTTGTGATATTTTTATCCTGAAAAAACATTTTGTCTGTATGAATAGTATAAGCTTACTGTACTACCATTGTTATATGCTGTTACATACAAAGTCAAGGAACTTGGGTTTGAACTCCTATTATAATTGTCATATGTACAATTGTATAATTAAGCAATCCTCCGCAGAGCTTTTCTCCCCGGTCTCTGCTGAAAACGAGCCTCTGGCCCAATCGTGCACTACCCGGTTATCAAATTTATGTATGTTACATTAATTCATTCATTAATTGGCAATCCTGCCATTTTCAATGGCTACCAGTCTACAAAAGGATTTTCATTTTTTTCCAGTTTCTAACACCTTTATCACATATGCACCACTGGACCATGTACCAACAGACTAAATGCAGTTCAGGCAAGCAACCTAACCCGGCCACAACTGCACTACAGTGCTATTAAAAAAAAAAGGTGTCTCCCACACCACCTTTTGTCAAGGTTGCTGCTGTGAGCTGAGACATGCCCCCCCCCCCTCCCAAAAACAAAAATCTGTGCTCCCAGCTTCACTCACAAACTGGCCAGGAAACACAGTGTAATTCTGCAGAGGCATAAGGGGGGGGGGGGGTCATAAATTTAAGTTGGACAATTCAATTCAGCAACACGGCAAGGACTTCATTACAGTAAGGCTGCAAATACCAACCTAACCTGATGCATCAAACTGTAACAAAACACTACAGTAGTACATACTTTCTCTTGTTTAGCAGAAACCGCAACCTTGGACCAAATCACCATCTTCAGAACAAAATCTTGAGAACCTCTAGATCAAAACCACGAAAGACTAGATGTGCCTAAATGAGTGTAAATTGAAGACGACCAGTAAGTGCAGCAGCACACATGCAACTCACAGCAGTTGTCTGCAATTCAAGTAAGCTGCAGTAAGACTGGACAAAAAAAGTACCAGGAATGGCTACTACGGAAACAAACGATGGCTAACCCTAGGGCTTCTACAGCTATCAAGGAAAATAGAAAAAAGATAAAACCAAAGATCACTAATGAATATTGCTCTCAAAGTGAATCTGCATACTTAAGTCCCCATAAGAGGCCAAGTGGGCACAGATCAGTCAAGGGTATCCCACTGCTGGTCAACTGGGAAAAAAAGTACTGACAGACCATACTGTGGGTTTGCATGGTGCAGTTTTACAACATTTACAGTCTCACTTCTACAAAACAATGACCTTCCCATAACAGTGCAGGTATAATATACTGCACAATGCACTTACAATTTGTTTATTTACAACCAAGACACTGCTAGTTGCTTATCCTGCCTACATGTGAAGCTCTTTGGTGGAGGGTAGCATAATACAGTATGCAACAGGGCCATGCTCCTGAGCTGTGAACACTGCCCATTCCCAGCAACAGTAATTACTGCTCTAACAATAAAAAATGTCACAGTGCCCTCATTATGTACCCGTGATGACAGCTAACACTATCACTAACTCCAGTCGCAGGATTTTTGCATAACTGAAACCTACTCTGGCAGATTTACTCAGGTGGTTCAGACTACGAGCTGCTAATGGTGTTCCACCTCAGAGTCCCGTTTGCTTCCTCAGTCGCCAATGAGTAACAGCAAGTCACTTAAGCATGCAGTACTCCTAGATAGCTAATAAAAACTGTGCCCGGTTAACTTTAAGGCGGGGACCCTCAAAACTAACTTTTAACCCCTTCAAGTGCAAACTGCCAGGAATATATCCGTACTCATGTCTGAATTCAAACACAATGAAATGCAAAATGCAAAACATTTAACAAAGATGCACACAAGAGCTACATATTATAACTGCATACTTCATAACATGCTTAGGATGTATTATGCTAAAGCACAAAAACAAGAAAAATGGTGAATACTCAGTTATAGACCATTAAATACAAACATATACTTAGAAACTACACGATAATGGTAAAGTGAATATGAAACCAACAAAAATCTTGAACCTTAACTGTACTCCGCAGAAATGCCTATTAACTGATGAAAAGTGAGTTATCTCCAAGATATGGACATCCCTACCCAACTAGAATATCAGCAATTTCCAAAGTATCTCAAGACCATTTAACCCCCATCTCTCCACAAGGTGCTCTTACTATCACAGCAAGGACACTACATATGAATGAAGGGAAGAAAAAAAAATAATCAGGATGCAGATGCAGGATCTCTGTGCGGTACAGACACAGCGTTATGCATTTTATATACACTACACAGAAAAATGCAAAAACAAGTCCAGTGCCTTAAGCAACTGCAACTTAAAAGCTTTTTTTTTTTTCTTACAGAGGGAACAGTAGAGTTGCACATGCACACCCACATTAAACAATCCCCTCACTATGACCATCATTATATGCAAAGATTCTGCTGAATCATTTGATACTCTAAAAATGTTTCTCAAGTCTCTCAAGTGGACAAATAGAGAGTTGGGTTTTTAATGTCCACTGCAAGCAGGCCTACAGGGCCAGCATTCTGAAAATACAACTCAGCAAAATAAATACTTCCTATGTGCCACACATTTAAACATAATACTTCTTCACTATTAACATATTTCAAAGGACAATGCTGTTGTCATTCTCAACAGCAAAAATATCTGGACAAGAACTGGTTATGATGTGGGTCACAGAATGCTAACAAAATGTTACTCAGTAGCGGTTACAGAGTTTATAGCAAGCACACAGAAATATGATTTTGTTAAATAGCACACGCATGCAATTACTGTGCTATAAACTAGTTATGCACACACACACACACACACACATGTGTGTGTTTGCGTGTGTCTGTGTATGTATACATATTCTACAGACCCCTCCCATATTCAGAAAGCCAGCAAATGCACTCCCCACCCCCACCACTCGACACCTAATCCTTCTGGACAAAGATGTCCTACCTCATTATCAGATTACAGCCAGCAGTGCATCAAGCAATGTGCTCTTCTGCAAGCAACTCAAGAAGCATGAATGAAGTGCAGAAAAGCAATCCATCTTTTCCTTTCATCTCTTTCAGGCCTGAAAAGCAAAGCGCATCTGAATGTATTTGTCCTCTCCAAGCAAACAGTTGGAGCAGCAGTGACGTAAACGTTCAGGTTATTATGAAGCTGTTCTCTTGTTGAACAGTCAGGCGTACTGCAGGCACACAGAATGTCAGATGAAAGCAGTCTCAAAAAAAGCCTGCTTTTCACTCACGCCAATTAATGAATGCACAAGAGATGCGATGCTTGATGAGATATGTAAACAACTATGTATTCATTACCGCTTGCCCAAAAAGGTGGCCGCTGCAAGCAATATTTTGTCCTTTCCCCTGGGCTGGTTCTGAACCTTTGACAGTATTAACAGATTATACTCTGCCTACATTTCATTTGCATACTTCTGTAGCCAGTCAGATTACACTCTGCTGAGCTTTGGTGGCATTTTGCTGAAACTATCTTATCAGAGGACTCAAATTACTACTGCAGTCTAGGTACTACAAGGTCAAAATGAGTTTGATTTTCTATTTAAGAGTTTCTTGTACATCCAGAAAGTAAGAAAGAAAAATCTTTTGTCACAAAGACCATCCTGCCCACAATCTTTGCCATTTTAATTACTGAATAAATAGATACCTTCACTGCAATCCTTCAACCGGGTTCATAGGTAAAACCAGATAATCATTCCACACACCATTACAAACCTAGCCAAGGAGCCATATTCAAAAGTACCCTCAACTTGCCTGTCCAGTTATACAGGTTTACCCTGAAGGTGGCAAGCATGCAACTCTGCTCAATATGCAGTTCAAGCTTGTTCCACAGGGCGCTATACATTGGGAATTAACAATCATGTGTTTAAGTTCTCTGTTAACATTTAGTTCCTTTAACTAAGTATTTGAGGAACCAGCTGTGAAGGAAAAGGTAGTCACTGAGGGTTGGATCTTTCATGTCTTAAAAGACTCTACACAGATCCCCATGGAGCAGTCTATATCAGATAAAGTACAAAGAAAGGGCTGTAACTCTGCCCAGATAATGAAGGATCTTGAGGCAACTGATCTTTTCAGTTAGAAATCTCTAAGGTCTCTCAAGTTGAGTGATACATTTATTAAAATGCAAGCCAAAAAGGACATCATCGTCAAACACAGGCCAGATGGGAAGTGAGTAAAGGTGAATAAAGGCTTCTCTGAACCTAGTGGAGATGCCTCTAGAAATTAGATAAGCCTGACAGAATATTTATTTATTTATTTACATTTGTTAACCACGTAGTTCATAGGTTCATAGGTTCATACTAGGCTATCTGCCCTAGGGCATTTATAAGCCTAGCCAGAGTGTGTTTGGCTTTCGCCACCCATTTTAAATTAATTTTGCTATGCCTTTTTTTGAGGTTAGTATACTGTGCCTCTGTCTAACAGTGACACACAAGTGATAGCCGGGGTAAACCTAAGATATCCCATCCACTCATCAAGATTCCTCTTGAAGAGAGTCAATGTGGGACTCTGCCTAACCTGGACTGGGATTCTATTCCAGAGTGAAGGGAGCCTCTAGGTTATGAATCTGTCCCTCCAGCATGTCCTATTTATTTCAGTGCTGAGGTTCAAGTCTCTCGAGCGCGTAGCTCGATGGGATTTGGATTTTCTGAGGTGCAGCATGTCCATTAATTCCGGGTTGGACATGGCTTTATACGTCAGGCACAGATCGCCTCTGAGCAGGCGGCATGCCACTCAGTAGAGCTGGAGTTTCTTCGGGTAGCATATGGCATCTCTTTGAGCCCTTTGATCCTCTTGGTGAGGTACTTTTGGGGTCTTTCCAGTTGCTGCAGGTGTCTGGTAAGGTACATCCCAAAAGGGGCATTGTACTCAATTATGGGCCTGATGAGGGATAAGTAAAGAGGCACGATGACCTCCCCTGATCTAGATGTGAATCCCTTCATTATTAGGTGGGCTATATAAAATGTTTTTCTAACCACTTTGGCCACGTGGTTGTCAAATGAGAGATTGCTATCAACTTGGGTCCCCAGGTCCCTAATGACTTCTTCTGTACTTAATGGATTACCACCTATGTGGTAATTTGTGGGCACTTTGTTTTTGCCAAAGGGGATGACTATACACTTTTTGGTGTTTAGCTTGAGGCCATGGCTCTGGCACCAGTTGTCTGTTTCTATGAGGCCCTTTTGGGGGATGCTTGTGTCGGCTGGAGAGTTGATTATGGCGCCCAGTTTGCAGTCATCTGCGAACTTGGTCAGCCACAGTCCTTCCGTGTTGGCCTGTACCGCCGAGAAATATATACCGAACAAGAGAGGTTCCAGGACTGAGCCTTGTGGGACGCCACTTGTAACTGGTTTGGAGTCTGACATGGCTCCAGCAATACTAACCATGTGGGTTCTGTCCTTGATCCAGTTTGCAACCCATCTAGTGACATAGGGGTTTATATTTAAGCTGGTGAGCTTATCTATAATGCCCGAGTGGGGTATTGTATCGAAGGCTTTTGCGAGGTCCAGGTAGGCTGTGTGGACCACCTTCCCCTCGTCAATTACCTTGGTGACTGTTTCAAAGAAATCGACCAGGTTTAAGAGGCAGGATCTGCCCTTAACAAAGCCAAACTGGGTAGGATCCAGTGTCTGTAGGTCCCCAATATCTTTATTTATGAGGTCCATGATGATCCTTTCCATAGCTTTGCAGACCAAGCTAGTCAGGCTTATGGGGCGATAGTTTCCAGGATCCGTTGAGGCACCACCTTTATGGAGAGGGACCACTGTTGCTGTACGCCACTCTTTGGGTACATATCCTGTAGTAAGGCTAAGATTGAACAGTAGTTTTATGTTTGGGTTTAGCTCTTCTTGGAGTTCATGTAGGACGCAGCCCGGGACACCATCTGGTCACATTGATGCTGTGTTTTTTGCTTTGGAGAGGGCGGCTCTTACCTGAGCATCTGAGATGTCAGGGGGGCAGCACTCTGTTGGGATAGATATTTGCCCTATTGGTGGGGAAAAGTTTGCACTGAACCTGTCAGCTAGGATGTTGGCAATGTCTGTGGGCTTGGTGTATTTTTTGTCATTTTGGACTAATTCTGAGCATATCTGGGAATTCCCACCCAGGTTCCTAACTTAACTAAAGAAAGCCTTGTGATTATCCTTAGTGTCCTGTGCAATTTTTCTCTCGAAGCTGGCCTTAGACGATTTTATGAGTGCCCGTAGTTTTTTGCTAATACTGATCAGAGATGCCTTCCCTTTTTGAGATTTTGCTCTATCATGTAGTAGCTTCCTCCTCCTACTGTATAGTTTGTTTATGGCTGGGGTCCACCACACAGGACGTCTGCCTTTGGAGGATTGGGTCTTGGTTTTATTTGGGATTGCATGATCCATGCATTCCTGAAGGTGTTCATAGAATGCATTTATAAAGGATTCTGCGGTCTGGGCCGTATTTTCCACAGGCCCGGGGGCTTTGAAGGATTCCGTCTCGGTTTTGAGACGTGTGAAAATTTGCTTTAGAGAAGTTTTTCACTGTGGTTTTCTGGGCAGGGGGTGGGGTCGGGATGTGAATATCCAGTGAGATTAGTTTATGGTCTGATCTTACCAGTGAGGGATACACTTCTGGTCTGGAGCATAGTGTCCCCATGTTGGTGATGATCAGGTCCAGTATGTTTTCCCCTCTTGTGGGAGTGGTAACAAGTTGTTCCATAGCATTTGAGTTTATAAATTCTAGGAACCTTTGGGCTAGGGTGTTGGAGCTAGAGTAATGCTCCCAGTCTATGTTTGGGTAGTTGAAGTCGCCCAATATAATGGTGTTTGGAGAGACCTTCATATTTTCCAGTATTCTCAGGAAGGCAGAGTGGGGTTCCTGTGTTTGGGAGGGTGGTCTGTAGCAGGCTATAAACTGGAAGGCAGTTTTACCCACTGTTAGTTGCACATGGATAGTCTCTGATGCTTCGTGCTGTGCCACCAACCTGGCGGTGTGGGTATCTTTGACGAATATTGATACTCCCCCTCCTTTTGTGGTTCGGTCCAAGTTTTGGGGCCAAAAAGCATGTTATGAGGTATAACCTGGTAGTGCTGGGGTGCTCTCGGCAGCCTTGAACCAGGTTTCTGTTACTGCACAGATATCTATGTTCTCCATGCTAAGGAGAGTTTCGAGTGCGTGCATCTTGAGGTTTAGACTTCTGGCGTTGAGTAGCATTACTCAGTTTCTTATCCCTTGTGATACCTATGGAGGTGGGTTTGTCTTTTGAGCCTTGCCTAAAAAAGACACTATGGGGGTAGCAAGAGCCTTTGCCAATATCCGAAAGCCCAGGGGTGACAGGTGCAAGCCGTCCCTAGCGAAGCATCGTGGCTTGTCGAGCATGTCATCCCAGGCTGACCGGCATTGGATCCCCTTTGAATGACACCAATACTTAAGCCAATTGTTGAAATTGATCATCTTGTCTTCATATTGTGGCACCATTCTTGGTGAGGGTAAGATGCTACTCAAGGTCAGGGTCATACCGGCCTGGGCTACATACTCAGAGAGCTCCTCTATGATAGTGCCCGACTGGGTTGAAAAACACATTTTCAGCGGAGACCTGGGGAGAAAGACTCCACAAGAGCACACATTAAAGTACAAGTATTTAAGAACAAATAAAGTGAAATGTTACAAGTTTTACACAAGGACTATAGGTCATAGGAAAACTTTTACATAGAAAGAGGATAAGTGAGAAATTATGAAGTTATCAATGAATACAATATCTCAAAACAAAGAAATTTAGAAGTTGTACAAAAGTATACAATGTTCAAAAAAATCAGAGAGAACATGCAAGTCAAGCAAGAGAAGAGCAGTAATAGGAATCTCATACCAGAGATAAGCAGTAATAGAAGAGAGACTAGCCAGGAGAAATACAGGCGCAAAGCCAGTTAGTATTTAAATAATCTTTCAGAGTAGTTTTAAATGTGGACAGATTGGGATATTTTTGGATGTGCTGAGGTAGATTGTTCCAGTCCTTGGCTATTTTATAGGCGTAGAGGGAGTTGCCATAATAACTGTGAGACTGGGTCACTTTTAGCATTAGTTTGTTGGATGACCTAAGGAGCTACATTTAAGAGTTAAGCTGGACTAGGTTTGAAAGAGCAGGGCAGTCTATAGGGTTGTATATGATTTTTTTTCCTGTAAATGAATCAAACAGTTGATTCGATTTTCTGATGTCTTTAGTCCTACTCAAAAACACAACTGTCTGTGGATGTCTAGTAAGTGCAGCACATATTCACCTTTGTTGGAAAATTTGGGGAAAAAACAGGCAAATTAATAGACTGATTAATACTGGATTCTGACACCACCTTTGGATGAAATGGATTGGTACATAAAGTTTCTCTGTCCCTGTAAAAAATCAAGTACGAGGGTTCTGAAGATAAAGCTTGGATCTCAGAAATTCTTCTGGCCGAAGTAATGGCCACTAAGAAAATTGTCTTCCTTAAAAGAAATGTAAGGTCACAGGTAGCTGCTGGCTCAAACAGGGGTTGAATAAGGCACTGCAGCACCAGATTTAGGCCCCAAGGAAGAGTAGGATCTTTAAAGGAAGACCTTACAAGTAGAATTCCTCTTAAAAATGCTTTGCTTAACTTATGAGATGCTAAAGACGACCCTTTAATCCCAAGATGAAAATTTTGGATTGCTGCCAATTGGACTTTAAATGTTAAAGAACTAGCTCCTTCAAACAGATGCGATAAAAAATCCAATATATTATGTATGAGAGCTGTCAAAGGTTCAGCGTTACATTTTTGAGCCCAAAAAAACAATCTTTTCCATTTGCTTAAGTATAGCTTCCTGGTAGATGGTTTATAAGAAGACATTAAAATATGACAGACCGGGGAAAGAGAAATGTCTGTCTGGCTATCAATGGAATTGGAGAAGTCGGGCAGTCAGCCTGAGGTTTGTCAAATCTGGGTGCATCATGTCTGTCGGGTGAGACTGACGGTCTGATTTGGATCCAGGAATCAAGGTGGTTGAATCAGATGAGGCCAAAGAAAGGGAACCCAAATCTGTCGAAGCCAATATGGAGCGATGAGGATGACTCTGCTCTTTAACCTGGAGCCTTTCTGAAAGAATTTGGGAATTAAAGGAGTGGGAAGATATGCGTACAGGAGACTAGGGGGGCCAATTGTGATGTAGAACATCCCTCGGGGACACCCCCTCTGGGGGGATCAGGGCGAAGTAACTGCTGCACTTGTTTTGGGGAAGCGAATAGATCGCAGCAAGGCTGGCCCCACTGATGGAAGCTCTTGTCTTCAATTTTCTTGAGGGACTATTCATGAGGTTGAAGAACGCACCTGCTCAATTTGTCTGCTATCACTTTGGATTTCCCAGGTATGTGAATTGCTAAGAGAAAGCATTTGAAGGAGATCGCCCACTGCCACACACACAGCTTCGATATAGTGGGCTCTATCACTTTGGATTTCCCAGGTATGTGAATTGCTAAGAGAAAGCATTTGAAGGAGATCGCCCACTGCCACACACACAGCTTCGATATAGTGGGCTTATTTGGTGACTCCAGTTTGCTGATGTACCAGACGGCTGACATGTTGCCCGACTGTACTGTAATTGTCTCCAAAGGGAGACCACTCTGAAATGTCTACAACACTAAGACCACTGCACTCCTCTCCAAGACATTTGTATGCAATTTAGCCTCCTCTGGGGACCAGGTGCCTTAGACTGTCTTCCCCAGATAATGCCCCACCCACCCTAGCTGGGAAGTGTCCGTGGTCACTATGGCCTTGGGCTGAGGGGAAATGAACAGCCAACCTTATAGAACCTGGTCTGAACGAGTCCACCATTTTAGATCTCTCTTGCAAAGGCTGGTGATTCTCATCTTGTATGATACAGGCTGATATGAATCGAATGCTGAGCAGCTAGCATCCACTGCAGAATTCTCATGTAAAACCTGGTTAAAGGTACCAACGTTACTGCTGCTGTCATAAAGATGACTCAGGTTTATTTGTTACCACCTTCAATTGGATAGGCCCTCCATCTCGGAGACTGTTAGTAGAAATTGGATTCTGCTTTCAGCAGATAAGGAAATCTTAAAAAAAGGATGGTAACGTCTTGCATATTGTTTATAAAAAAAGAGATAGGTCTTTCAAGCAAAGGGTTGAACATGTAAAAAGGTCCAGGCATTTAAATATGGGAATGTTTAAGTGTGGTAGATGTAAGCAATGCCCATTTATTATGGTTACAGATGGAACTGAAGTGGTAGGGAATTAAGATAAGGACATTCTACATGTGAATCTCAGAATACAGTTTATATTGCGTGTTGCAAAGATTGTCCGGCCTATTATGTGGGAAAAACTAGTAGGAAATTAAAGGACAGAATGTATGAGCATTATATGGATATTAAGAAAAATACATGTATTAATGCATTATATAGGCATAAATTGGATTAGTCATTACATACTTATAGATTTGCAGTAATTGAGCAAATAAAAAAAGATGTCAGGGTTTCAATATTGGACGAGCACTTAGACAGGTGTTAACTAAGTGGCAACTTGCACTGAAATAAGTTAGCTGGGTTTAAATGATGGTGGTTCGATTAGTTATTTGTTGAAACTGAAGCAGGTGGAAGTGTAGAGTTTTATTATGTATTTTTATTGTATAAATTATATTATAAAACAGTACGTTACACAAGTTTGTTAAACTGTTGAAATGTATTTATATGGTTAGGGTCACTTTAAGTGTGTTAAAATTAATTAGTAGTTAATTAGGTGCATTTTAAAATCAGGCTGCAGGCACAGATTCAGTTCTGAAGAAGTTTCTTATATAAAATGAAAGCTCTTAACTCTGACTTATGCCTTTGTGATACTGGACTTTTAATTGTTCTTTTATTAAACTCTTGGAAGTGAATTATCTGGTGCATTGTTGCTTGGGTCCATTTCCACGCAGAGAATCTGTTCTCAATGAATCTCTGAAACCCTGTTTCTCCAGGCCATTTCTGCCGGGTGGATAGCATGTCCATTTGAAGTCTTTCTTCTGCATCTGGGCTATCTTCCGGTATTCTTCCTCCATGTGTGTCCTGGAAAGGACCCCTCCCCCCCCCCCAGAGACAAAAAGGGGAAAAAATACCAGCAATGTTAACAGGAACTACCTAGGTAGAGGAAGAGATACTAATGACAGCATCTCAGAGTACACAAGTACAAAATGAGGGTAGAAAAATTAAATGGGGATTATTAAATAGATTAAATCGGAAGTAGGGTATGGTTTAAGATAATTCAAATAGTAGTAAGCAGTAAGAAAAATAGAATGCAAAAAAATAACTGTCACTTATCTCTATGAAGCAGCTGATAAACTGAATTAACAGCAACATGCAGGTCACACCAACAAACTGTACAGCTGTATATTCATATAATGACAGATTTATTGAAACCAGCCGACCAAGCACTACTGAGAGATTACACTTCCTTTACAACAGACAGAATATTCTCAGATGCATTGCACTTCCTCAGCTGCCTCAGATTACAAAATGCCCACCAAAAAATCTTTACAACTACTTTTACAGTTTCAAAACTTTGTCCTTGATGAAAACATTATTTTCCTATATTGAAGCTTTTTTTTGTCTGCAACATTATCTCAATCCAGAGAAAACCAGTTCTCAGCAGGCCGAAATGTTCTTTCATTGATAGGATAGTCTAAAATGTTCTGCTGTATTAGCTATGCTCATAGGTAGGTACTAGGTTATTGGCCCTAGAGCCTATACAAGCCTAGCCAAAAAGGTACCCCGGCTTTCGCCGCCCAAGAAAATTATTTTCCTGTGGCCCTGTCAAGCAGAACCACAGAAGTAATCCCCGGGGTGAATTTCTTATTACCCATCCAATCATCAAGATTTTTCTTGAAGAGTGCTAATGAGGAGCTCTGTTTGACATAGATAGGTAGTCTGTTCCAGAGTATGGGAAGTCTCTGGGACAGGAATCTATCCCTCCAGCATATTCTGTTTATTGTGGTGACAAGGTTTAGGTCCCTAGAGCGTGTAGCTCGGAAGGATTGGGATTTCTTTAAGTGGAGCATGTCCAACAGCACTGGGTTTGATACTGCTTTGTATGTTAGGCAGAGATCGCCTCTGAGTAGGCGATATGTGACAGAGTAAAGCTGGAGTTTTTTGAGTCAGTCTGCATAGGGCATCTGTTCGAAGCCAGTAATCCTCTTTGTGAGGTATTTCTGCAGCCTTTCCAGTTGTTGTAGATGTCTTGTGAGGTACATACCAAAAATGGCGTTGTACTCTATAATGGGTCTAATGAGTGATGAGTAGAGGGGAACAATGACCTTTTTTCTGGATGAGAAACCTTTTGTGATGAGGTGTGCCACGTAGAAGGATTTCCTGACCAGTGTGGCGATGTGATTATCAAAGGAGGCCATCTCTGGCAAAGCAGCGTGGTCCGTCGATCATGTCATCCCAGGCAAACAGATACTGGATTCCCTTAGAATGACACCAGAAGCTTAGCCAATTGTTGAAGTCAATCATTTTGTCCTTGTACTGTGGTATCATTCTGGGTGATGGCAGGATGCTACTCAAGACGAGGGTCGTACCTGTCTGGGCTACAAGATCGGAGACCTCCTCCATGTCTCTCCATGTAGTCCAGGGAGGTACGTCTCAGGTCATTCACACCTACATGGACAATGACAGTCACATTTGTACTTGTTGTGGAGTGACCAGAGTGCGTGCGTTATGTGGCGGATCCTGACACTTGACAGGCAGCTGACAGTAACTTTCTCCTTGTTTAGCCTGGTCAGTGGAACATCAGTGTGCCTGACTATAGAGTCACCTATGACTAGAGTGTTGGGTACATTATGCCTTATGGGCTGTAGTTGAGTGGCACACTGAGTATGTGGGCTGTCATTTGGGTTGTGTTGGGGGGTGGAGGTTGCTTGCATTTCTGCTTTGGAGGTCTCGGTTGTTTGGGCAAATTTGTACTGAGATTCTCTGCGAATGTAGGTGTGTGTTTTGTGCTTGCGTGTGTGTTTTGGTGGTGTAGGTGTTGAGGGACCATGTGATAAGTGCGGTGCAGTGCAAGTGTTTACCTTCTCCGCTTGACTGTCTAGTCCAGTCTTCGGTGAAGAGAGGTTTGCTTCCAGTTTGGCTATACAAGTGCATCTCTCACAGGTCGTAGTGTTGGTGGTAGGAGGGGAGGGTTGTGCTTACATGAGGCAATTGCTGCACTGTCCCAAGATGCCCAGATTCATCAGGTAGACAGAAGAAAACACCAGGAGCTGACCTTTAGACATGCCTGGATAGGTGCTTATTTATTAAGTACTAAAAACTGTTTTCCGCTAGACAAGTGAGGAAAGTTGAGTGCTATAGTAATTTGTAGCTTATTTAGTGCTTACGAGTTATGAACAAGTGCTGAGCTCAAAGAAACAGATTTGAGTGCTAAAACTAAAAAGCTGGCTAGTCGCAAGGGAAAATTTGAAGAGCAGACATTATGGCGCCAGGAATAGTTTAACCCTAGTTAAGTGGCGGGGGGGGGGGCTCAGGAGCTTACAAACAGTCCTGGATACAGCAAATCTGTACCTGGACAAAACCTGTTACAGGAAAGAGGGGAAAGCAAGCTTACATTTTTTTTTTCAGTAAAGTGGAAATGGAGAAAGCTGGAACAGAAGTTAATTCACGGTTAAGAATCTGAGTGGGTTGGCCTTCACAAATGTTCTCTACTAGATTGAATGAACTAATGACACTAGACTGGGAGGACTGTCACAGATCAAATATACAGTATGGGTGGGCAACTGCAAAGCCACCAAGTATAAGAACACCATAACACTAGGGAGAGTGGGTGGGGAAACTATTACAGTTCCTAGCTGTAGCCACTAAATGAAAGTTTAAAACAGATCAAGGAGCAAGCAGACTCTAGAGAGTGCATTTAATTTTAAACAGGCTAGATTAGAACACAGAAACCTCAAAAAAATCAAAAATGCACAGAAAAGCTCAGATAGAGCACTCACAAACAGAAAATACAACTCTCGGTATGAAAAAGCAGTTTACAGTTAAGTAGTTCAGTAAACATGACATTAGAGTAATGAAACAGTATCTAGCAATGAAAAATACAGTTAAAACAGTATAAAACAGTACATAAATGCAACAGTAAAAAAAAGCTTTTTAACAGTGCAAAATGTAGTAGATTAACTGTATAGCACAATTATAAGCATTTCAGAAGTGCAGTTCAGTGAAATAAGTGTAAGAAATAACTTATCCTGCTCTTGGAATCTTAAGGAATTTCCACTTAGTTTCAGTAATGAAATGCCATCCACAGCCTGATAAAACAAGCCATTCAGAAATAAACAGTTCTCAGCATGCTGAAACGTTTTTTTCATTGCTAGGATACTTGTAACTTTTTCTGCTGTTAGCCATTTCCCTTTAGTTTTAACGTGCGTGTACATTCAACTGAGAAGGATATTTCAACAAGCCTCTATTGTCAATGCCATTTGTTACAAAAACATATTTTTTATTCCACACAAGCACATTCTGTTAAGCCGATGCATCACATGCTATTATAAAAATATATCACACTTAAGATTACCAAACCTCTGCTACTTGTGAAGGAAAAACAATACTTTTTGTTTTACATGTCATGCAAGCACATTAGTGTTATTTCTTCCTGCATTTGCAGGCTCTGTATGTTTATGCTATTCCTACAAATATTACACTGTCAGTATGAGACACAGCAGTTTTACCAATACATGCTGCTACTTGGAGACCAAATCACATATATGCAATTTCTATGAGGGAAAACCAGTTTTACTTTATATAATTCTACTGGCAGTAAACCACGTCTTTTCGCTGGAGAAGCAAACGAGATCGGAGGTAAATCGGGATGGTGCACTATGGATAAGGGTGAAGCTCAAGAGTTCCTGGTTGCCATAAGCTTTAGCAATGGCCAAGTCGGATCAGACTGTTTGGATCCAAACCAATCTGTCGTGGAATGAATGAAAACTGACATCAGATGATACATTTCTCAGCTTTACAAATGAGGCTAATGGGTTTATAGTTAACAGGTTATGTGGCTTGGTCACCCTTATGTAATGGCATTAAAATGGCTGCTTTCCAGGCTTGGGTAACAAAGACAGGTTCGGATTAAAGAGGTTAAGTAGGGGTTCAGACTGACATTTTGGACAGATAATCAGGTAACCAAGTATGTTTATAAGAGACAATGGACAAGGTATTTTTAACTTTTGAGAAGGCTAAGAGGACCAGTTACATGGTAATAAGGAGTGGCTTGAACTGCATCAATGGTTGAAGAAAAATTTGTACTAAATTTCTCAGGTAGGATATTAGCCATTTACACTGTATCAGAGGGAACAGTATCATTGAAGAGCGACTCCAAACATTGTTGAGTGTTGGTGTTTAACTTTCTAATATACATAAAGAAAGATTTGTAGTTATTGCTCTTCTTTCGGCTTTTCCCGGTTAGGGGTGCCACAGCAGAACTCCGGTCCGCTAATGATTGGCAGTAGATTTTTACGGTGCCAAGGTGCCAGCCCAACGCCCAACCTTCAACGAAGGCACACCCATTCACACGTCTTTCGAACGCCACTCAACTGCGGGGAGGACATGCAGACTCCACACAGAAGGCGCTCCAGCAGAGAATCGAACGGGAGAACCTCTTGCTGTGAAGCGACAATGGTACCGCTGCACCACCGCGGCTCATTTTGTAGTTATTTTTGTGGTTATTCTAAATGCATATTCAGCATTGAGTTTTGTAACAGTACCCTTAAACTCTTCACTGGTTTGCTTAAGTGTGCTCTTAAGTAGGTCTTGTTTATGTCAAAGTTATTTAAGAGTGCAGATAAAGTGTTGGCAGTGGAATAGTAGTACGTGAAAGTATATGCAACACCTAACAATGTGACAGACACCACCCCTAACTGATGCAAGTACAACAGTTCCCAGCCATGCATTTTACTTTCTTTCAGTAGCTCAAAAATTTGTTTCGGCCCATCTACCTCTACTGCCAAACATGGGTTCCTTGACAAGCTTCATCTTTGGAGTCAGCAGCATCTGTGCAGCACTATTAGCAGTACTGGTGGGAAAGTGAGGCAAAATACCCATTTGCATTTTGCCCTTCTGCACAAAAAAGCCTGCAACAGGCCACAATTTGTGAAACGCATAGCAATAAAACATGACAACTATATACATTTATAAGCAAGTACTAGGCTAGCTACCATTGTGCGACATTTTAAGCCTAGCCAATTTTCCCTTTTAATGCTCAAAATAACCTATCCCATTTGGTTAGATTTGCCTTACCCATTCCCATAGTAAATTATACAGTACTCCTAATGAGAATAACTAGGATCATGCCATAGATAATTTGAGGGGACCCATTCATGGGTTAAGCATTTAAGAGCTGCCTCTGCCCATTAGTAGTACAGGGGGCAGTCCTGGAGTAAATTTTCTGTCGCCCATCCACACATCTAAAAGCTGCACTTCAATATGGACAAGGATGAACTTTGTTTTATGTGGATGGGGAGGGTGTTTCACAGCACAGATATCTTCTGCGAGATATACCAGTCTCTCCAAACCATTCTGTTCATGTTGCAGAAGAGGTTTAGATGCCCAGAATGAGCATTTCTGCTACCATGTGACTTGCTGACTTGCTCATGTACAGTAAATCCATCAGTAATGGGTCAGAGGATGCCTTGTATGCCAGACAGGTCACACCTCTTCGCAGTCTGTAGGATACAGAGTACAGTGACAGGGCCTTGATTCGGTCCATGTAGGACATGTTGCTTAGGCCTTGTATCCTAGTAGGTATCTCTGTGGGCGTTCCAGTTGTTGCATGGTGTCTGGAACACACAGATGCCAAACAAGACATATTCAATGACTGGGCTAATGAGAGCGGAGTAAAGGGAAACAATGACAAACCTATATCTAGACACAATTCCTTGTTTATAAGCTGTGCAATACAGAAGGACTTTCTAACAACAACAAACAGGTTGATCACAAGTTAGTTCACTAGCCACAAATTCCCAAATCCCAAACAGCTAGTTTAACTTTTATTTTTAAGAGTTAGGAGTTCCTTTCTGCCAACATGTAGATGGTCAGCTTTTCATACAGTTGCATACAAATAAGCCAAAATAACGTGCTCTCATAAGGATGTTAATAACCAAAGTGCGGGCAACCTCCTTGCTTGTGGGTAGAGGAAGTAACAATCAAAACGTAAAGTGAAAAATCTTAGTTACCTGTAAGAGCAGTGAGAGCCAGTCAATTCTCAGATTAGAATTATCACTGCGGAACTCTTTTCTTTCACACACTTGTAGTTATTGGTGCCACGTTAGCGTCTGTGGTGAAGCAAAGATGATACTTTTGTCCAGCCACTAGGGAGCAAAGTTACTTGCTAGAGAATTTTCCAGCAGGTTAGGTTTGGTCAAAGAAAGATGCCTGGAGACAATTCATTCCAGATCAGTCCTTTATTCAGTGCAGTTAGGCAGATGAGCGCTTTCTGAGACGGTGTGTGTTCTACTGAGCTGTAATTTATCATGATCAATGCAAGGCAGGCAGTAATCTTAACTATGCCCCTTGGGTGTGTATCAATTACAGGAAGGGCCAATAGGTGTACCCTTCAAGAATTTAGGACTACCCTTCATCCTCAACAAGTAATGTGCAGGTATAATACCCACAATAGTAAAAATAACAAATATAATGTCTTGTTTTATTAAACATACCAAACCTAGTAGAGTGGATCATTATTGTTATATACAAGTCATTTATAAGACATGCAGTATAAAATAAGTCATCAGTTTTTAAGTGCGTCTGGATAAAAAAAAAAAAAAAAAACACATCTGCTAATATTTCATTTTCAATAAATCAGTAAGTTGTAAAATCAGCATTTTTTTAAATATAAAAAGCACTTTCACTACAGAGATGCTTTGTCAGATCTACCTATCTAGACAGGAGGGTGTATTCCAAGGAATGATAGAGAACTCATAAAAATGCAAAATAAAAGACAAAAAAACCCCACAAGGCAACAACAGCAAAAAAAAAAAAAAAAAAAAAAAAAATACTGAAGACCAAAACATTACATTGATAATGGCCTCTCTTAAGTTTACCAAAACGGCAATCTAATGCCATATCTGGGTTGTGTTTGCCATCTCCGCAAATGTACTTATGTACTTTCCTAGCTGTTTAAAGGCCTGAAAGTCAAGTTGTGGTAGCATTTAGATAAAGAGCTTCTCGATATTGTAGGTGCCTGGTGAAGAGACTGAAGCGGGAGAGTTGCTGTGCCAGAGAGAAAACAAATCAGCTTTGTCTTCAAAGTAAGCAGTTTAACGTTGGTGGATAAGTGTGGATCTATACATAACCCTTTGAGTTTACACCAATTTGTCCGTCCAGGTTGTGTAAAAAGGAGGAACCATTATGTATTCTTGAACAACCCCTATAGAATCATTCAATGTGAGGGTAAAAGTGAACTGACCAACTTATGAACAATTACAAACCAAGGTCATGCCATGTGTGTGTGGCATATCACAGCTGGGGAAGAATTAACGGAGGCTTGGGGAAGGAAGTAGGAGTGCTAAATGGCAGAGTCACTGTTATACTTATGTATATCTTTATTTTAACTTTTATTTTAGGATCAATTGGATGACTATTGTAAAAAGTCTGAAATACATGAAGTACGAGTGAGGCTTTTGGGTGATTTATATACAAGGCAAAGTGCCGTTTTAAAATCCTGACATTATCACCACCTTACCTATATATTGGGATACATTTGTTTTTCCTGATTATTTACAACACAGTGCAGTAAAGGACAGTCATGGGCAACACTGAAGAGAAGGGTTCCCAATCACATAATGACCAAATAAAACTGAATAACTAAAAAGAAAGTGGCTTGAGTGCTTCTAATGTAGCCACAAAGACACAGACAAGATGACACATTCCAGTGGTTATCTGGAAAATTAGATGATGTATAACTGCACCAGACCCACAGCAGATTAAAATACTTCGTAACACACCTCATAAATGAGACACCCTTCCAGTTTCCTCAACATTATAGAAGAATGCAGAAGCAAATTACCACACAGCAAAGTAGTTTACTGCTGATATGGTTCAGCAAATTTTTTATCAGCACCAAGAACGTCACTTTGAATGGGTCACATATTTTTAGCGCAACATTCTCAGAGACTGACAGTCTTACAAGATGCAACATCTACCAGAACATGACCAAAATATGCAGTTAGAAAATGAACAGAACAAAACACTGTTTAAGGTGCAAGTATACAAGTAGTAGTGTGTGTGACAGGATGACTGCAAACTGGAATTATACAGTCATTAAAAATATAGCTTAAGGGGGCTATTGTGAAAATGCACACTCAGCTGTGATTCACAGAAAGATATGAATTTCCCTTTGGCCAAGGTACAGCAGCCTCAGAGCTGATCACTAAATAAGAGGAGCAGACAGCTTTGCTCCTTACAAATAACAGGTGTCTGAATACATTGCTGAATGCATTTTTGAATTTAAACAGAATACAAGCTTATTTCATCTGCAGCTTTAGCACTGCATTCTGCAGCACACACAGTGGTTAAAGAAACATTCTGAAAGTAAGCAAAAGATAAGGCTATGCCAGATTACAGTGTGGTAATGTGTAGCACCCAAAATGCCCTCACTATATATCCCCACAGCCCAGGATACTGATTTTTGAATTTTACATAAAAAGTACTATTAAAAAATACTAACATCCAAAATGTTAAGTTACTACAAACAGACATTTTATGGAAAATTGCATTTTAAGCAGAAACAAATTTACCATAATGTGTATTCTTCCACTATTTTCTACTTTTTAAACTGACAGCTTCCTTTACAAAGTATTCTACACTTGGTTTATACACAAAAGTATAAACAATTATAACCAAATCATGGCTATGTTGGAAATTACACAAACATTCTGGGCAAATGCATATTTTAATAATTATGAATCAATACCCCAACAGGTAAAAGTTATTCAAGACTTCGGCAGATACCAGTCAGTAATCTCATATACTCTATCAGGTTTGTGCAGAAATAAATATGAAAGTAGTAAGGGTTTGAAACACGTTTTCCCTTTTATGCTCCAATTCCACCTCCCACACAGCTTCCAATGCTGGCCATAACTTAAATAGTTTCCTTGCACTCAGATGTGCAGTGTTGCAATTACCATATACAAATTCCTAGGATAAACATGCTGTAAAGAAGCAAGCAAGAACATTTAGGGTACAGAAGTGTGCAAGGATATCAGAGCTGCACATCATATGCAATGCAAGGGTGATACAGAGCCATGCAGATGTGCAACAACTGCAGTGCTGTACAAAGCTGCTGAAGGATGTCAAGTCTGTACTTCGACACGCGGTGAAGTCACTGCTAGACATGCAAAGATGCCAGTGCTAAAAAAGAACATGCAAATGCTCACGTGGAATGGTGATATCATAAACTGCACAAAACTGTCTTATGATGTCAGTGCCACACACTGACATTGATCAATGCCAGCTCTACATCTTTTTCTTTCGACTGTTCGCATTGAGGGGTCGCCAAAGCGGATCATCCGTTTCCATTTCTTTCTGTACTCTGCATCTTGCTCTGTCACACCAACCACCTACATGTCCTCTCTCACCACATCCATAAACCTCATATTAGGCCTTCCTCTTTTCCTCTTACCTGGCAGCTTCACCCTTTTCCCAATATACTAAATGAAAACCAAGGAATCCACCACGATGTAGAATAAAACTTTTATTCACAGAACAGGACAAGAACAAACGAGCGCTTTCACATACGTAGAGTATGCTTCATCAGGTTCCCAATATACCAAGCATCCATCCTCAGCACATGTCCAAACCAATGCAATCTCGCCTCTCTGGCTTTGTCACCAAACCGTCCAACCTGGGCTGACCCTCTAATATACGTATTCCTAATCCTGTCTACACTCGTCACAACAAGTGCAAATCTTAATATCTTTAACTCTGCCACTTCCAGCTCTGACTCCTGCCTTTTTGTCAATGCCGTCTCCAACCCATACAAAGTACAGTTTTGTACCTACCATAAATGTAGATGTTCGAAGATCCACATTGCTGCAGTCCTAACACTTGGGTAGTCCGCTGTCCCTCGGTCGGCCCGAATATCAGAGTATAAGGCTGACGTCGGTCAAGGCGCATTTGACTGACATCAGAACGTCAGGGTACAAATGCGCATGACCGACGTCATATCCTCAGTCTTTTCTTGCCCCAGATGTCAGAAGACCCTAAGAAGAAAGGTCAAAACCCATAGACAACAACTAAACAACCAACCAGCCTAACACCAAAAATATGTACAATATACACAATTATACAATTATACCTCAGATGGATAACCCAACCCACACAACCACCTCAAACTACAGAGGAGAAGGAGGGAGGGTAAATTGGACTGCAGCAATGTGGATCTTCGAACATCTACATTTATGGTAGGTACAAAACTGTACTATGTTCTTCATCTCACATTGCTGCAGTCCTAACACTTGGGTAGAATCCCAAAGCAGAGGTAAGGGAGGATGGCTAAACTATAATGAAGCAGGAGCTGCCAAAATGCCCTGCAACACAGCAGTGGCAAAACCAGCCCTGGATTTAGAGTACAGTGGAAGGTGGTAATGCCTAGAGAAGGTATGCACTGAACTCCAAGTGGCTGCCTCCAAAATATCCTTAGTAGCCACCCCCCTCAAAAAGCTGTTGAAGTGGCAGTAGCCCTAGTGGAATGAGGCCTAATCCCAGCTAGAATCTCTTTGCCATGATGGGAATAACAGAAAGCAATGCAAAATCCAATCCACTTAGAAATAGTTTGTTTTGACACGGGCTTGCCCTGAGAGCACAAAGCAAAAGAAAAGTACAGTTTTGTACCTACCATAAATGTAGATGTTCGAGGATTCCATTGCTGCAGTCCTGACTATTGGGTATAGTCCGCGTCCCAGTCGGCCCGAATACCAGAGTATAAGGCTGACGTCGGTCAGGGCGCATTAGACTGACGTCAGTACGTCAGGGTACTAATGCGCATGACCGACGTCATATCCTCAGTCTTTTCTTGCCCCAGATGTCAGAAGACCCAAAAGACAAGTCCCAAAACAACCTGCACCAAAAACATGTATAATATATACAACAATATATATATATATATAAAAAGATAAGCATGTAAACTCACCTACACAACCACCCCTAAACACAGAGGGGAAGGAGGGAGGTAAATTGGACTGCAGCAATGGAATCCTCGAACATCTACATTTATGGTAGGTACAAAACTGTACTATGTTCTTCGTCTTCCATTGCTGCAGTCCTGACTATTGGGTAGAATCCCAAAGCAGAGGTAAGGGAGGCTGGCAAATTATAAAGTAGTAGGAGCTGACAACATGCCTTGTAAAACAGCTGTGGCAAAACCAGCCCTAGTCTTAGAGTATATAGGAAGGTGATAATGCCTAGAGAAAGTATGCACTGAACTCCAAGTAGCTGCTTCCAGAATATCCTTAGTTGCCACCCCTTAGAAATGCTGTTGAAGTGGCAGTAGCCCTAGTGGAATGAGGCCTGATCCCAGCTGGAATCTCCTTGCCATGATGGGAATAACAAAATGCAATGCAAAAGCCAATCCACCTAGAAATAGTTTGTTTTGACACAGGCTTGCCCTGTGAACTCAAAGCAAAAGAAACAAGTAACTGCTGAGACTGCCTAAAATTCTTAGTCCTGCTCAAATAATAACGCAATTGCCTGTGTACATCTAAAGTGTGCAAAATCTTTTCCCCTTTATTTTGAGGATCTGCTAAAAACGTAGGCAAATGAATAGTTTGGTTTAAAGCCACACTAGAAACCACCTTAGGCATAAAGGAAGGATTAGTACGTAATGATACCCTGTCCTTATGGAAAATCAAAAGGGCTCTACTGCCATAAGGGCCTGCAACTCAGACACCCTTCTTGCAGAAGTAATAGCCAACAGAAAAGCAGTCTTCCATGACAAATATTTCAATTCAGCAGTAGCTGCAGGCTCAAAAGGTTGTAGAGTAAGTTTTTCCAACACAAAATTGAGATCCCAAGCAGGAGTAGGAGCTCTACGTGGGGGTCTTATATTCTTTGCCCTCTAAGAAACTGCTTGAACAAAGGATGCGAAAACAAAGGTGGGTCACAATCATAGTGAGCTGAAATTGCTGCAGCATGAATCTTTATGGAAGAGAAGGACAAACCTTTGTCCAATAATTCAGTAAGATATTGAAGAGCCACACTCAAATTAGGCTCTGAAATCTCCAAATTCTTTGCTGTACTCCAAAATAAAAATCTCTTCCATTTTTCTGCGTACACTCTCCTAGTACTAGGCCTTCTAGCTTCCATAATCACATTTAAAACTTGTTGAGGAAGTTGAGACCTGCTGAGTTTCAACACAGAATATGCCAGGCTGTTAGATGAAGAGAGTGAAGCTTGACATTGAGCAGATGACCGTCCTTCTGAGATAACAGATGAGGAATCAGAGGTAAAGGCCATGGAGGCTTCTTTACCAGACTCCGTAGAAGTGGGTACCAGTGTTGCCGAGGCCAATCTGGAGCTATCAAAATCATCCTTGGCCTGTCTTGTCTGACCTTTAATAGTACCTTTGGAAGAAGCGGTAGAGGTGGAAAGGCATACACATGAAGGTTTTTCCAACTGAAAGACAGAGCATCCACTTTCCAAGCTGTGTGATGAAACCCCTTTGTGCAATACTTTGGCAGCTGGTGGTTTAGTGGAGAAGCGAACAGATCTATGTCTGGAGTTCCCCATGACACTGTCAGTTTCTGAAATACATGAAGATCCAGTTTCCACTCGTGGGGATCCATGATTTGTCTGCTTAACACATCTGCTAAGGAGTTCTGTGCTCCTGGCAGAAACCTTGCCTGAAGAGTTAGTTGCAAGCTTAGCGCAGTCTCCCATAAAATCATTGCTTGCCTGCATAGAGGATAAGAATGTGTTCCCCTTGCTTGTTGATGTACCACATGACAGTTGTGTTGTCTGTTAGAATCAACACCTGCCCTGGAAGAAGTAACTCCTTGAAAGCCATTAATGCAAACTGGACTGCTAACATCTCCTTCATGTTGATATGTAGATGCTGTAGTCTGGCAGGCCACTTGTCTTGTATCCACTTTCCATTTAGATGAGCTCCCAAGCAATGTCCGAGGCATCTGTCGTTAGAATCTGACTTGCCTCTGGCCGGGTCACAGAGAGTCCCTTGTTTAGGTGACATTCCTGAGCCCACCACAAAAATTCCTTTTGAATGCAAGGTATTATTTGAATGACAGTGTCCAAATCCTGGCAGTGCTGTGTCCATACATTTTTGAGATACCATTGTAGCTTCCTCATATGCAGTTTGGCATTGGGAAGCACCAGAATACAAGATGCCATGAACCCTAATGCTTGAAGGACTGTCCTTGCAGTCAGCACGGACTGATGAGATAGTTGATGGAAGTAAAGTGACAGACTCTTTTGTTTGTCCGGGGTTAAAAGGCCATCTGGGCTGCTGTATTCAGTCTTACACCCAGAAAGCACATGTCTTGAGAGGGTACTAGACTGGACTTTATTTCGTTCACAGAATACCCTAGGCATCTTAGCACTGCTATAACATATTCCAGATGCTGTAGAAGGTCTTCCTTTTCTTGAGCCAGAATCAGGCAGTCGTCCAAGTAAGGATAGATTTGAATTCCTTGAAGCCTGAAGTAAGCTATCACTGGAGCCAGAACCTTTGTGAATACTCTGGGCAGTAGATAAGCCAAAGGGCAATGCAGAGAACTGATAATGAGAATTTCCAGCTCGAAACCGCAGATACTTTCTGCAACTTAGCCTTATAGGCACATGAAGGTAAGCTTCCTTGAGATCTAAAGTTACCATCCAGTGATCTTTGCCCAGCAGAGGTAAAAGCTGTTGTAACGTCAACATCTTGAACTTGGGAATGTCCAAAAACGTGTTGAGGAGAGATAAATCCAAAATTGGTCTCCACGTGTTCCCCTTTTTCGGTACAAGGAACAGGCGAGAATAAAATCCTAGGCCCCTCTCTGACACAGGGACTGGCTGAATGGCCCCTATGTGAAGTAACTGTAAAACTTGCTTGTGAGCCTCTTTTCTTTGTAGAGGAGGAACGTCTGGCATGCCTTTGAAAGGGGGCATTGTATGGAAATAAAATCTGTAACCGTGGTGAATGATATCCAACACCCATTTGTCTTGAGTAATTAAATCCCAATTTTCTTTGAAAAGAGACAGTCTTCCCCCCAAAGGAGCTGCCAGACGTGAATCTGCTGGCAGCTGAAAAACAGGTCATTGGGTCTGTTTACGAAAGGACTGACCCCTGCCCTCACCAGAAGTCTGAGCAGGTGAACTCCCTGTTCTAGGCCTAAAAGAACTTTGAGTCCTGCCCCTACCACGTCTAGACCTACCCCTAGACTGAGAATCATAAGCAGGATATGTCCACCCCTTAGCAGGCCAATTTCTACTAAACTTCGGTGGCTGCACCTGCAAAAAATCTTTAACAGTTTGCATAGACTTAGCTTTGTCCTCCATTTTCTTTAAAACAGCTTCCACAGGCGAACCAAACAACACATCAGACTGTAAAGGAGCATCCAAAATCCTTGTCTTAACATGCTCAGCTAAATTCTGATCCTTCAACCAGGCATGCCTGCGAAGAACAGAGCTGGTAGCAGCCACCCTCGAGGAGGCCTGTACAGCATCAAAACCACATTGCAAAGAATGCTTACCCACTTGTTCGGACACATGAACCAAATCCAGCAACTCTTTACACTCAATACCTTCCGCCAAAGCATCCACCTTAGATTTCAATTGTGAAAGAAGGTAATTCTGATATTTTAACATGTGAAACTGACAATTCAAAGCTCTCATGGCTAGAGTGGAAGAAGTATACACTTTCTTTCCCCACCTATCCAAAGCCCTCGCCTCTATCAGTGGGGACAGGATTTTTAACCACAGAAGCTTTTACACCCTTAGGCCCCTGGGAAATAGTTTCTGGGTCCGCCCTAGGACTCTTAAACAAATATTTATGAGCTTCGGGCACCCTGTAATACCTATCAGGCTTAACAGGAGCAGGAGGCAAAGAGTCAGGGTTCAGGGAAGCCTCTGCAAAAACATCTTCCACCACATTCAACACAGGAGGAATAGCTAAAGGCCTATGCTGGGGTAAAAACAAGAACTCCCTAAGCCTTTTCCTGGAGTCAGAGTAATCCTGGCCTTCCCATTTAAAGTGCTCCCTCATGGAATGCAAAGTCTCTGAAAATGAGAAATCCTCAGGTGGAGACGCTGTAGGAGTGGAATCATCCACATCAGAATCAGAATAGGTAGGATACTCCTGCAAATCTTCCACAGAAGATTCTGAAGCCTCAGAACACTGTTCAAAACTCTCAAACTCAGGTTCCACCCTAGGCCTCTTATCAGGCGGGGGCATAGAACCCCTAATCATAGTAATCAAATCTTCTGCCATCTTAAGCATATGTTTCTTAGGTACAGAACCTGAAATGGTAGGAGAAGCCCCCACTGAAGCTGAAGTAGGCCTACCTCTCATAGAAGTTTTGGCAACAGAAGGAGAGGCCCTAACTACCTTGGGAAGAGAGGGAAGAACAGTCACCTGAGAAGCCCCCTCAGCCTGGCCTACCTCCTGAGAAGGCACATCCTGTAAGAGTATAGTTTCTGCCTGGGACTCCATGGAAACTCCTGGCAAAACCTCCGGCTCCACTGAGCCTTCCAAAGAACCGACGTCCGGGACTGCCGGTTCCTCAACCCTAGGCTTCACTGTTTTATCCTTGCGCTTCTTGAGGAAGCGCGCGGAGCATCCGGCGGCATTTTATAATTGCAACGCTTCCCAAACACTAACCTGGCACAGTCTAACCTCCTCTTAATAGTGCGTTTGTTAAACGTAGCACAAGAGCGGCAACCAACACCGCCGTGCTCAGGCCCTAAACAAGGTATACACAAGGTATGATAATCCCTATGAGGTATCTGTTTCCCACAAGAAATACAGTTATTCACTTTTTCTGACATCCGGTAAAATACTGAGGCAAGAAAAACCAAAATGTTCCCCAACGGGGTACTTAGCCAACTCTGTTTCGGTCTGAAACTCCGGTTTCGGAAATATTTCAGTACGCCAACCTGCACTCGCAAAACTGCTTCTGCATCGGACCATGCGGCAAAAAAGACTGAGGATATGACGTCGGTCATGCGCATTAGTACCCTGACGTACTGACGTCAGTCTAATGCGCCCTGACCGACGTCAGCCTTATACTCTGGTATTCGGGCCGACTGGGACGCGGACTATACCCAATAGTCAGGACTGCAGCAATGGAAGACGAAGAACATCTAATAACTGCTGAGATTGTCTGAACCCTTTAGTTCTGTCCAAATAATATCGCAACTGCCTGTGTACATCTAAAGTGTGCAAAATCTTTTCCCCTTTAGTTTGGGGATTTGCATAAAAAGTAGGCAAATGAATAGTTTGGTTTAAGGCCACACTAGAAACCACTTTAGGCATAAAGGAAGGATTAGTACGTAAAGATACCCTATCCTTATGGAAAATTAAGAAAGGCTCAACTGCCATAAGGGCCTGCAATTCAGAAACCCTTCTTGCAGAGGTAATGGCCAACAAGAAAGCAGTCTTCCATGACAAATATTTCAACTCAGCAGTAGCTGCAGGCTCAAAAGGTTGTAGAGTGAGTTTCTCCAACACAAAATTGAGATCCCAAGCAGGAGTAGGAGCCCTTCGTGGGGTCTTATATTCTTTGCCCCTCTAAGAAATTGCTTGAACAAAGGATGAGAAAACAATGGTGGGTCACAGTTGTAGTGAGCTGAAATTGCTGCAGCATGAATCTTAACAGAAGAGAAGGACAAACCTTTGTCCAATAACTCAGTAAGATATTGAAGAGCCACACTTAAATCAGGCTCAGAAACATCCAAATCCTTAGCTACACTCCAAAATAAAAATCTCTTCCATTTATCTGCGTACACTTTTCTTGTACTAGGCCTTCTAGCTTCCAAAATCACATTCAAAACTTGTTGTGGAAGTTGAGACCCTCTATGGTTTAAAACAGAATATGCCATGCTGTTAGGTGAAGAGAGTGAAGTTTGACATTGAGCAAATGACTGTCCTCCTGGGACAACAGATGTGGAATCAAAGGCAAAGGCCATGGAGGCTTCTGTACTAGACTTCTCAGTAATGGGTACCAGTGCTGTCAAGGCCAATCTGGAGCTATCAAAATCATCCTTGGCTTGTCCTGTCTGACCTTTAGAAGTACCTTTGGGAGGAAAGGCAGAGGTGGAAAGGCATACACATGAAGATTTTTCCAACTGAAAGAAAGAGCATCCACTTTCCAAGCTGTGGGATGAAACCGCTTTGTGCAATACTTTGGCAGCTGGTGGTTTAGTGGAGAAGCGAACAGATCTATGTCTGGAGTTCCCCAGGACACTGTCAATTTCTGAAATACATGAAGATCCAGTTTCCACTCGTGGGGATCCATGATTTGTCTGCTTAACACATCTGCTAAGGAGTTCTGTGCTCCCGGCAGAAACCTTGCCTGAAGACTTAGTTGTAAACTGAGAGCAGTCTCCCACAAAATCATTGCTTGCCTGCATAGAGGATAAGAATGTGTTCCCCTTGCTTGTTGATGTACCACATGACAGTTGTGTTGTCTGTTAGAATCAACACCTGCCCTGGAAGAAGTAAATCCTTGAAAGCTATTAATGCAAACTGGACTGCTAACATCTCCTTCAAGTTGACATGTAGATGCTGTAGTCTGACAGGCCACTTGTCTTGTATCCACTTTCCGTTTAGATGAGCTCCCCAAGCTTTGTCTGAGGCATCTGTCGTTAAAATTTGACTCGCCTCTGGCCGGGTCACAGAGAGTCCCTTGTTTAGGTGACATTCCTGAGCCCACCACAAAAATTCCTTTTGAATGCAAGGTATTATTTGAATGACAGTTTCCAGATGCTGGCAGTGCTGTGTCCATACATTTTTGAGATACCATTGCAACTTCCTCATATGCAGCTTGGCATTGGGAAGCACCAGAATACAAGATGCCATGAACCCTAAGGCTTGAAGGACTGTCCTTGCAGTCAGCCCGGACTGAAGAGATAGATGATGGAAGTAAAGGGAAAGATTCTTTTGTTTGTCCGGGGTTAGAAAGGCCATCTGGGATGCTGTATTCAGTCTTACACCCAGAAAGCACATGTCTTGAGAGGGTACTAGACTGGACTTTATTTCGTTCACAGAATACCCCAGGCATCTTAGCACTGCTATCACATATTCCAAATGACGAAGAAGCTCGTCCCTTCCTTGAGCCAGAATCAGGCAATCGTCCAAATAAGGATAGATTTGTATTCCTTTTAGCCTGAAGAAAGCTATCACTGGAGCCAGAACTTTCGTAAATACTCTGGGCAGTAGATAAGCCAAAGGGCAATGCAGAGAACTGATAGTGAGAAGTCCCAGTCCAAAACGCAGATATTTCCTGCAACTTAGCCTGATAGGAACATGAAGGTAAGCCTCCTTGAGATCCAAAGTTACCATCCAGTGATCCTTGCCCAGTAGAGGTAAAAGCTGTTGTAACGTCAACATTTTGAACTTGGGAATGTCCAGATAAGTGTTGAGGATAGATAAATCCAAAATTGGTCTCCACGTGTTCCCCTTTTTTGGCACAAGGAACAGGCGAGAATAAAATCCTAGGCCCCTTTCTGGCATAGGAACCGGCTGTATGGCCCCTATTTGGAGTAACAGAGAAATTTGCTTGTGAGCCTCTATTCTTTGTTGAGGAGGAATGTCTGGCATGCCTTTGAAAGGAGGCAAGGTATGGAAATAAAACCTGTAACCGTGATGTATGATATCCAGTACCCATCTGTCTTGGGTAATCAAACTCCAATTTTCTTTGAAAAGTGCCAACCTTCCTCCCAAAGGTGCTGCCAGGCGAGAAGGTTCTGGCAGCTGAAAAGGTAGGTCATTGGGTCTGTTTACGAAAGGACTGACCCCTGCCCTCACCCGAAGACTGTGCAGGAGAACTCCCTGTTCTAGGCCTGAAAGAGCCCTGACCTCTGCCCCTGCCACGTCTAGATCTACCCCTAGACTGGGAATCATAAGAAGGATACGTCCACCCTTTAGTAAGCCAATTTCTACTAAACTTTGGAGGCTGAACCTGCAAAAAATCTTTAACAGTCTGCATAGACTTAGCCTTGTCTTCCATTTTCTTTAAAACTGCCTCAACAGGAGAACCAAACAAGACATCAGATTGCAAAGGGGCATCCAAAATTCTAGTTTTAACATGGTCAGATAAATTTTGATCCCTCAGCCAGGCATGCCTGCGAAGAACTGACCCAGTGGCAGCCACCCTAGACGAGGCCTGAACAGCATCAAAACCACATTGCAAAGAATGCTTACCCACCTGTTCAGAAACATGCACCAAATCTTGTAACTCTTTACAATCAATACCTTCCGCCAGAGCATCAACCTTAGATTTCAACTGTGAAAGGAGATAATTTTGATATTTCAACATGTGAAACTGGCAATTCAAAGCTCTCATGGCTAGAGTGGAAGAAGTATAAACTTTCTTTCCCCACCTATCCAAGGCCCTGGCCTCTTTATCTGCCGGAACTGGATTCTTGACAACAGAAGCCTTAACACCCTTAGGCCCCTGGCTAACAGTTTCTGGGTCTGCCCTAGGACTCTTAAAAGACACTTATGAGCTTCAGGCACCCTGTAATACCTATCTGGTTTAACAGGAGCAGGAGGCAAAGAATCAGGATTAAGAGAAGCCTCTGCAAACACATCTTCCACCACATTCAGAACAGGAGGTATAGCTAAAGGCTTATGCTGGGGTAAAACAAAATTCCTAAGCCTTTTCCTGGAATCAGAGAAATCCTGACCTTCCCATTTAAAATGCTCTCTCATGGAGTGAAGGGTCTCTGAAAAAGAAAAATCCTCAGGAGGAGAAGCAGAAGGAGTAGAATCATCCACATCAGAATCAGAATAATGAGAATACTCCTGCAAGTCTTCAGCCGAAGACTCAGACACATCCGAAGCCTGCTCATAATCCCCCAACACAGGTTCCATCCTAGGCCTCTTATCAGGAGGGGGCATAGAGCCTCTAATCAAAGTAATTAAATCTTCTGCCATTTTAAGCATGTGCTTCTTGGGCACTGAACCTGAAGAACTAGGAGTGAAACCCACAGAAGCAAAAAGTACAGTTTTGTACCTACCATAAATGTAGATGTTCGAGGATTCCATTGCTGCAGTCCTTACTATTGGGTATAGTCCGCATCCAGTCGGCCCGAATACCAGAGTATAAGGCTGACGTCGGTCAGGGCGCATTAGACTGACGTCAGTACGTCAGGGTACTAATGCGCATGACCGGCGTCATATCCTCAGTCTTTTCTTGCCCCAGATGTCAGAAGACCCTAAAAAGACAAGGCCCAAAATACCTGCACCAAAACATGAACAATATATACAAAAATATAAGCAGGTAAATCACCTACACAACCACCCCTAAACACAGAGGGGAAGGAGGGAGGGTAAATTGGACTGCAGCAATGGAATCCTCGAACATCTACATTTATGGTAGGTACAAAACTGTACTATGTTCTTCGTCTGCCATTGCTGCAGTCCTTACTATTGGGTAGAATCCCAAAGCAGAGGTAAGGGAGGCTGGCAAATCATAAAGAAGCAGGAGCTGACAACATGCCTTGCAAAACAGCTGTGGCAAAACCAGCCCTAGACTTAGAGTAGATAGGAAGGTGATAATGCTTAGAGAAAGTATGCACTGAACTCCAAGTAGCTGCTTCCAAAATATCCTTAGTTGCCACCCGACGTAGAAATGCTGTTGAAGTGGCAGTAGCCCTAGTGGAATGAGGCCTAATCCCAGCTGGAACCTCCTTGCCATGATGGGAATAACAAAATGCAATGCAAAAGCCAATCCACCTAGAAATAGTTTGTTTTGACACAGGCTTGCCCTGCGAACTCAAAGCAAAAGAAACAAACAACTGCTGAGACTGCCTAAAATCCTTAGTCCTGCTTAAGTAATAACGCAATTGCCTGTGTACATCTAAAGTATGCAAAATCTTTTCCCCTTTATTTTGGGGGTCTGCATAAAAGGTAGGCAAATGAATAGTTTGGTTTAAAGCCACACTAGAAACCACCTTAGGCATAAAGGAAGGATTAGTACGTAATGATACCCTATCCTTATGGAAAATCACAAATGGCTCTACTGCCATAAGGGCCTGCAACTCAGACACCCTTCTTGCAGAAGTAATAGCCAACAAAAAAGCAGTCTTCCATGACAAATATTTCAATTCAGCAGTAGCCGCAGGCTCAAAAGGTTGTAGAGTAAGTTTTTCCAACACAAAATTGAGATCCCAAGCAGGAGTAGGAGCTCTACGTGGGGGTCTTATATTCTTAGCCCCTCTAAGAAACTGCTTGAACAAAGGATGTGAAAACAATGGTGGGTCACAATCATAGTGAGCTGAGATTGCTGCAGCATGAATCTTGATGGAAGAGAAGGACAGACCCTTGTCCAGTAACTCAGTAAGATATTGAAGAGCCATACTCAAATTAGGCTCAGAAATCTCCAAATTCTTTGCTTTACTCCAAAATAAAAATCTCTTCCATTTTGCTGCGTACACTTTCCTTGTACTAGGTCTTCTAGCTTCCATAATCACATTTAAAACTCGTTGAGGAAGTTGAGACCTGCTGTGTTTCAACACAGAATATGCCAGGCTGTCAGAGGAAGAGAGTGAAGCTTGACATTGAGCAGATGACCGTCCTGCTGGGATAACAGATGTGGAATCAAAGGTTAAGGCCATGGAGGCTTCTTTACCAGACTCCGTAGTAGAGGGTACCAGTGTTGCCGAGGCCAATCTGGAGCTATCAAAATCATCCTTGGCCTGTTCTGTCTGACCTTTAACAGTACCTTTGGAAGAAGAGGCAGAGGTGGAAAGGCATACAGATGAAGGTTTGTCCAACTGAAAGACAGAGCATCCACTTTCCAAGCTGTGTGATGAAACCCCTTTGTGCAAAACTGTGGCAGCTGGTGGTTTAGTGGAGAAGCGAACAGATCTATGTCTGGAGTTCCCCATGACACTGTCAATTTCTGAAATACATGAAGATCCAGTTTCCACTTGTGGGGATCCATGATTTGTCTGCTTAACACATCTGCTAAGGAGTTCTGTGCTCCTGGCAGAAACCTTGCCTGAAGAGGTAGGTGCAAGCGTAAGCAGTCTCCCATAAAATCATTGCATGCCTGCATAGAGGATAAGAATGTGTTCCCCTTGTTTGTTGAAGTACCACATGACAGTTGTGTTGTCTGTTAGAATCAACACCTGCCCTGGAAGAAGTAACTCCTTGAAAGCCAGAAATGCGAACTGGACTGCTAACATCTCCTTTATGTTGATATGTAGATGCTGTAGTCTGGCAGGCCACTTGTCTTGTATCCACTTTACATTTAGATGAGCTCCCCAAGCAATGTCTGAGGCATCTGTCGGTAAAATCTGACTCGCCTCTGGCCGGGTCACAGAGAGTCCCTTGTTTAGGTGACATTCCTGAGCCCACCACAAAAATACTCTTTGAAGGCAAGGTATTATTTGAATGACAGTGTCTAAATCCTGGCAGTGCTGTGTCCATACATTTTCGAGATACCATTGTAACTTCCTCATATGCAGTTTGGCATTGGGAAGCACCAGAATACAAGATGCCATGAACCCTAATGCTTGAAGGACTGTCTCTGCAGTCAGCACGGACTGATGAGATAGTTGATGGAAGTAAAGTGACAGACTCTTTGTTTGTCCGGGGTTAAAAAGGCCATCTGGGCTGCTGTATTCAGTCTCACACCCAGAAAGCACATGTCTTGAGAGGGTACTAGACTGGACTTTATTTCGTTCACAGAATACCCTAGGCATCTTAGCACTGCTATAAGATATTCCAGATGCTGTAGAAGGTCTTCCTTTTCTTGAGCCAGAATCAGGCAGTCGTCTAAATAAGGATAGATTTGAAGTCCTTGTAGCCTGAAGTAAGCTATCACTGGAGCCAGAACCTTTGTGAATACTCTGGGCAGTAGATAAGCCAAAGGGCAATGCAGAGAACTGATAATGAGAATCTCCAGCTTGAAACCGCAGATACTTCCTGTAACTTAGCCTGATATGCACATGAAGGTAAGCTTCCTTGAGATCTAAAGTTACCATCCAGTGATCTTTGCCCAGCAGGGGTAAAAGCTGTTGTAACGTCAACATCTTGAACTTGGGAATGTCCAGATAAGTGTTGAGGAGAGATAAATCCAAAAGCAGTCTCCACGTGTTCCCCTTCTCTGGTACTAGGAACATGCGAGAATAAAATCCTAGGCCCCTTTCTGACACAGGGACTGGTAGAATGATGTCCAACACCCATCTGTCTTGAGTAATTAAATCCCAATTTCCTTTGAAAAGAGACGGTTGTCCTTCCAAAGGAGCTGCCAGACGAGAATCTACTGGCAGTTGAAAAGGCAGGTCATTGGGTCTGTTTACGAAAGGACTGACCCCTGCCCTCACCAGAAGTCTGAGCAGGTGAACTCCCTGTTCTAGGCCTAAAAGAACCTTGAGCCCTGCCCCTACCACGTCTAGACCTACCCCTAGACTGGGAATCATAAGCAGGATATGTCCACCCCTTAGCAGGCCAATTTCTACTAAACTTCGGTGGCTGTACCTGCAAAAAATCTTTAACAGTTTGCATAGACTTAGCTTTGTCCTCCATTTTCTTTAAAACTGCTTCCACAGGTGAACCAAACAACACGTCAGACTGTAAAGGAGCATCCAAAATCCTTGTCTTAACATGCTCAGCCAAATTTTGATCCCTCAACCAGGCATGCCTGCGAAGAACAGAACTAGTGGCAGCCACCCTCGAGGAGGCCTGCACAGCATCAAAACCACATTGCAAAGAATGCTTGCCCACTTGTTCAGACACATAAACTAAATCCAGCAAGTCTTTACAATCAATACCTTCCGCCAAAGCATCCACCTTAGATTTCAATTGTGAAAGGAGATAATTTTGATATTTCAGCATGTGAAACTGACAATTTAACGCTCTCATGGCTAGAGTGGAAGAAGTATACACTTTCTTACCCCACCTATCTAACGCCTGCCTCTTTGTCAGTGGGAACAGGATTTTTAACCACAGAGGCCTTAACACCTTTAGGCCCCTGAGAAACAGTTTCCGGGTCCGCCCTAGGACTCTTAAACAAATACTTATGAGCTTCGGGCACCCTATAGTACCTATCAGGTTTAACAGGAGCAGGAGGCAAAGAATCAGGGTTCAGGGAAGCCTCTGCAAAACATCTTCCACCACATTCAACACAGGAGGTATAGCTAAGGGCCTATGCTGGGGTAAAACAAGAATTCCCTAAGCCTCTTCCTGGAATCAGAGTAATCCTGGCCTTCCCATTTAAAGTGCTCCCTCATGGAATGCAGAGTCTCTGAAAATGAAAAATCCTCAGGAGGAGAAGCCGGAAGGAGTGGCATCATCCACATCAGAATCAGAATAATGAGGATACTCCTGCAAATCTTCCGCAGAAGATTCAGAAGCCCCTGAACCCTGTTCAAAACTGTCAAATTCTGGTTCCACTCTAGGCCTCTTATCAGGAGGGCCCATAGAACCTCTAATCAGAGTAATCAAATCTTCTGCCATTTTAAGCATATGTTTCTTAGGTACAGAACCCGAAAGGCTAGGAGAAGCCCCTACTGAAGCTGAAGTTGGCCTACCTCTAAAAGAAGTTTTGGCAACAGAAGGAGAGGCTCTAACTACTTTGGGAAGAGAGGGAAGAATAGTTACCTGAGAAGCCCCTCAGCCTGGCCTGCCTCCTGAGAGGGTACATCCTGTAACAGTAAAGTTTCTGCCTGAGACTCTATAGAAACTCCTGGCAAAGCCTCTGGCTCCACTGAGCCATCTAAAGAACCGACGTCTGGGACTGCCGGTTCATCAACCCTAGGCTTCGCTGTTTTGTCCTTGCGCTTCTTGGATGAAGCGGGCGCCGGAGCATCCGACGGCATTTTATAATTGCAACGCTTCCCAAACACTAATCTGGCACAGTCTAACCTCCTCTTAATAGTGCGTTTGTTAAACTTAGCACAAGAGCGGCAACCAACAACGTCGTGCTCAGGCCCTAAACAAGGTATACATAATGTATGGTAATCCCTATGAGGTATTTGTTTCCCACAAGAAATACAGTTATTCACTTTTTCTGACATCCGGTTAAATACTGAGGCAAGAAAAAACAAAATGTTCCCCAACGGGGTACTTAGCCAACTCTGATTCGGTCTGAAACTCCGGTTTCGGAAATATTTCAGAACGCCAACCTGCACTCGCAAAACTGCTTCTGCATCGGATCACGCGGCAAAAAAGACTGAGGATATGACGCCGGTCATGCGCATTAGTACCCTGACGTACTGACGTCAGTCTAATGCGCCCTGACCGACGTCAGCCTTATACTCTGGTATTCGGGCCGACTGGATGCGGACTATACCCAATAGTAAGGACTGCAGCAATGGAAGACGAAGAACATCTAGACCTGCCTCTAGGAGAAGCCTTGGAAGCAGAAAGAGAGGGCCTAGACACCTTAGGAAGGGTGGGGAGTACAGATACCTGAGAAGCCCCTACAGCCTGACCTGCCTCCTGGGAGGCCACATCCTGTAAAAACACAGTTTCTCCCTGGGACTCCAGAGAGGCCTCCGTCGGAACCACCGGTTCCACTGACGCCTCTAAAGAACCGGCGTCCGGTTCGGACGACTCCTCTAACCTAGGTTTAACTGCCTTGTCCTTGCGCTTCTTTGAGGAAGCCGGCGTCGGAGCATCCGACGGCATATTGTAATTGCACCGCTTCCCAAAGACCAACCTGGCACAATCCAACCTACGCTTTATAGTGCGTTTATTGAACCTAGCACAAAAGCAACACCCAACAACGTCGTGCTCAGGTCCCAAACAAGGTATACACAAATTATGGTAATCCCTATGCGGTATCTGTTTCCCACAAGAAACACAGTTATTCACTTTTTCTGACATCCGGTAAACCACTGAGGCAAGAAAAAACCAAAATATTCCCCAACGGGGTACTTAACCAACTCTGACTTCGGTCTGAAACTCCGAATTCGAAAAATTTCAGAACGCCGAACGGCACTTGCAACACTGCTTCTGCATCGGACCATGCGGCAAAAAAGACTGAGGATATGACGTCGGTCATGAGCATTTGTACCCTGACGTTCTGATGTCAGTCAAATGCGCCTTGACCGACGTCAGCCTTATACTCTGATATTCGGGCCGACCGAGGGACAGCGGACTACCCAAGTGTTAGGACTGCAGCAATGTGAGATGAAGAACATCATAGCTGGTCTCACCACCCTCTTGTAGACCTTCCCTTTCACTCTTACTCGTCTGTCACAAATCACTCCTGACACTCTCCACCCACTCCACCCTGCCTGTACTCTCTTCTTCACCTCTCTTCCACACTCACCATTACTCTGAACTGTTGATCCCAAGTATTTAAACTCACCCACCTTTGCCAACTCTATTCCCTGCATCCTCACCAGTCCTCTATCCTCCCTCTCATTCACACACATATATTCTTAGTCCTGCTGACCTTCATTCCTCTCCTCTCTAGAGCATATCTCCACCTCTCCAGGGTCTCCTCAACCTGTTCCCTACTCTCACTACATATCACAATGTCATCTACAATCATCATAGCTCACGGGGACTCCTGTCTGATCTAGTCTGTCAACCTGTCCATCACCACTGCAAATAAGAAAGGGCTCAGAGCTGATTCTTGATGCAATTCCACCTCCACCTTAAAATGCATCTGTCACACTACCCTTGTATATATCCTGTACCACTCTTGCATACTTCCCTGCCACTCCCGACTTCCTCATACAATGTCACAACTCCTCTCTAGGCACCCTGTCATACGCTTTCTCTAAGTCCACAAAGACACAATGCAACTCCTCCTGACCTTCTCTGTACTTCCCCATCAACACTCTCAGAGCAAACATCGCATTTGTAGTGCTCTTTCCTGGCATGAAACCATACTGCTGATCACTAAGCATCACCTCCCTTCTTAACCTAGCTTCCATTACTCTTTCCCATAATTTTATGCTGTGACTGATCACTTTTACCCCTCTGTAGTTACTACAGCTCTGCACATCACCCTTATTCTTAAAGATTGGTACCAAAACACTTACTCCACTCCTCAGGCATCCTCTCACTTTCCAAGATTTCATTAAACAATCTGGTTAAAAATTCCACCGCCATTTCTCCTCAACACCTCCAAGCTTCCACAGGTATGTCATCTGGACCAACAGCCTTTCCATTCTTCATCCTCTTCATAGCTATCCTTACTTCTTCCTTGCTAAAATATTGCATTTCCTGATTCACTATCCCCACATCATCCGACCTTTGCTCTCTTTCATTCTCTTCATTCATCAGCCCCTCAGTACTCTTTCCACCTGACCAACACATTCTCCTCATTTGTGAGTACGTTTAGCTCTACATAAGGCCATAAAATAGCTGTATAAGGTTAGAATTTCAGAATTACAGGAAAACACGTATTGACACTAATGCTAATACATATGATTCATACAACCTACAGCAATGGCAGGAAAAGCCATATGCAAAGCATTAGACTACTGATAAGCATCTCACTTACCATGCTCTCTCCAAGAGTAGAAAGTCATTTAAATTATTCATTTTTATTTACACATTTATATTTGCATTAACCAAGTTAGCCTTACTGGGAAGAGCTTTTTTCAGAGCTGACACGAGAAATGCTCCACATGCAATTGTTACAGTACATCAAAACACACGATTATGATCGGGTCTCTGATCATAACAAGGCTATTCTGCATTTGAGTATATTAAATAGAGTGTTATGATTAAGGAACCAATCATAATTCTTTAAAATTAGATTGAGTTTTATCAGCTTCATTTGCTACCATTTAAATAAAAAAAAGTTTAGGAAAGCCAAGTGTTTTACCAGCACACAGTGAGTGGTTTCAAACAGCATACGACTCTCAACCTTTTCATTAAGAATTCTTGACAAATCCAAAAATAATGGGGGACAGAGGGCAAAGTATCAAAATGGACAGTTTTTAAATATTGCTCTAATGCACATAAAATTAATAGAACAGAAGGTTTTGCATAAACATGCATTTTTTGAACACCAAGTAGTAATGAACTTTAATGTTTGACTGTCATCCTCCGTCCTTTACGAGAAGAAGAACATTTTTCGAGACAGAGCAAAAAAAAAAAAAACAAGCCTAAATCAGGGCTATTCTGCACACTCAAAGACAGCTGACAAGTACAGCAGGCAAAAACAAAGGGGTTCTTTTGTAGAAGGCAAAATATCTTGGTCACTTTATTCTGCCATACTTTGTAAACGTGGCAGAGTGAAGTTCTAATAGTATTTAAACGATGGTTTACTTTCTGCTGTGGTTCTTTGCCAGCTGGCACTGCCTGCTGTTAAATTCCTTGTGTGAGGCTCAGTCTTAATGCACTTAGGATGTCCTTACTGTTTTGTTAAGCATCTGTAAGAACTGGTATGATCGGGTCTCACACTAGACAAGCACTTAAGTTTATTTTTTTCCCCAATTTCTGGGAGTAATCACAGCGCTCCTTGTATTACAACAAACTCCATCTGAGAATTATACAATTCTGAGACAACAGACAAAATGTTATGACAGCACACATGCTAATCTAGTAAACATGGTAAAAACATGTCATTTAGCATGTGGACACTTTTCTGACATACTGTGATCGGCTAAAGTAGTAATTCACCATGATAGGTAGGTTTAGATCGAACCTAAATAATTTTTAGCACCACCAGCCTAAACTGTACTCTAAATAAAATTAGAGAGCAAGTAAAAAAAAAAAGACCTTTATTGAAAATGGCGTGGTTCTGCTGGATACGAAACAATATGGTTTTAAAGGGAAATTTTACCTTTTGGAACTTCTGGCATGGTTGTAAAGAGAAAACAGCAGCATGCGACACATAGCTGACAGTTCATACTGCTCACCTTGACTTTGCTAAAGCATTCAACCTGATTCTGCAAAACAGAATACCCGACAAACCGAAAACATTAAAAGTAAATCTATACGTAATTCAGTTAGTAAACACTGGCTAAGGGAAAGGGCACAACAAGTTAGGTTGGGTGATTAAATGTCTTCCCTAAAATCAGTTACTAGTGGTACACCCACAAGACTCATGCAGTGGGACCACTTCTTTTTGGCCATTCTCCAGATATAAAAGTGTGAAACAGGCTATGGATAACAAACTGATGATGATAACTAACATGGTTAATTGCTTACAGTAATTTTTTTTATCAGTTGTAATTTAAGTATCAAGTAATTACATCCTGTTGCCTGAAGTTTAAGTCCCTCACCCTCCACTTGATAATTGCGCTACTCAAAGCAAGTCAGTTAACCAGACAGTCTGAGAAATAGCCCATGTGGATCACTGCTCTACCCCAGTTAACAATTACAAAAAAACAGATAGGAGTCAGTTTCGTACAGACAACTTTCCCACAATACCTTAGACCCTTCTCTTTACTCATAATCCTACACTGGACCTTACTGCAGATTTATTGGCAGCCCAATGGAAGGCATGCATAACCAGGAAAACATAGCTTTACTCAGAATCCTCCAAACATAAAGGCATGACCAGGCCTGAAGTCAGGAGCAAAAAAAATAGTTATCTACGACAAGTTTGAAAGTATACGCTTCTAAAGGACAAAAGTACAGGTAACAAAGAGGAAATGGAAATAAAAAGGAAATCATCACTTACCTCTTAAAGTCTGCAAAAAAGTTTCTAAGGAGACGGAGTTTGCATCTAGGAAAAATAAAGAAATAGATGCCAAAAGCACTTTAATGGAAGAAAAGTCAAGACCAGAATCACAGCTCTAGGACAAATACATAAAGAAAAGTCTGGCAGCCAGACCAGTAAAATAATGCATTCTTCAGGCAGCAACTCAAATAAATCCTACTTGTCCATTTGCTACAGTAAGTACTTTTCTTGCTAGGTCTCTCGACACAGGGTAGGGATCTTGGCCAGTGATCTTTCATGACATAATAGGTAGTCATCAATGGGAGTAAAGGAAAAAAAAAAGGCAGCTGATATTACAGAAAGAAAGTATGGATGAGTCTGCCAGATGAGTGAGTTAGACTGAAGGCTTCAAACAGATAGACCTGCCAAAGGAGAAGAGGCCATAACAGGAGGGAAACCACACGAGGAGGAGAATGAGACTGACCATCACCTTCACATTGCAATTCTTGGCCTACTCTAGAAACATGGAAAGCAACTAAAGTGTAAAGGAGTTATAGGGTGCATTTTTAGAGAACTGCAACTCTGGGTAGCATCCCAAGGGGTGAAAAAGGGAAAGGTTTCTACATTTAAAGATAGTCAGGGATAGAGAAAGGCTGCAGCAAGGCTTCCTCAAAGGATGGAACAGGGTCTGCACTACTAACTGACAAAAAGACCACACGTGAGGCATCAGACAATAATGGCCAAGTCTGTAACAGAGTTTGCTTATCTTGGAAAGTGAGCGGCAACAACGCAATGAGCAAATGGATTGCATTCCATACAAATGGCCACTCCTATGGGTCTCATGCCCCCTAGACATACATAAGTGTTCCACCAAGCTTAATTACATACCAAAGTACTGCCAAGCTGTTGGCATGAATGACAACTTTAGAGTGATGCAAGTCCTGAATGTGAAATTCCAATAGGTCTAAAAACTGGCACCAATGAAACTTAGGGATACAGTGAAGTGCCCTCTTGTGATACCAGGCACTAGTTACAACAAACAAGATCAAGACAGAGTGCTCCAAGGCAAAAACACACGAGCAAAATTGTTCCGAATCAGTTCCTTTGAAAAGGTCCTGTAAAAAGCATCCAGACTGCAGCAAAAGTGATCTACTGAATGGGCAGCAGCTGTAATTTTGAAAGATTTACCATAACGTCTAAAGGACTGAAACAGGCTAAGTAAATCCTGGTTGCCAATGAGAATCTCCATCTTTTCAACTATTAGGAACCCATTATCCAGGTAAGGAAAGACCCTGGAGCCCTGCAGCCACAAACAGTTCATAAAACACAGTGGAAGCCATGGCAAGACTGAATGGCAATATCCAAAAGTCAAAATGACTGCTGCAGAAGTGAAGGAATCTCATGGAAGCTTTGGAATCCTTGAAGTGCAGGTTAGAGGTCTAAAGAACAGATCCTGTCTCCTTCCGGGGTGGGGTGGACGATTCTATTAAGGGAGGAGACCATGATTTGGACACTATAGTCACACACCACGAAGGTCTAGCAGCAACTCTGTCCTGGCCGGGATATTGGGGTGGAGGGTGGGAACAGTAGAATATGATCCATTAGCCATTGCCTGAATCATTAAGTGGGTAGCCTGTGAAAGGAAACCTGCAACACAGACACTGGAATTAGGAATAGCCCTAAAATCTGAACTACAGACCACCAACCCAGAGGCATTGACACTGCACACCGAAAGGCCTGAGGTGGAAGCTTAAAATGTAGGACCCATCATCAGAAAAGATGGATGTACCCCCCCAAGGCTGAGGCAGTCATCAACAGACTGGCTGAGGTAGGTAGTCCTGATACCAATTGTTTAAATGCTGACTCAGAAGATGCAATACTTGCCCCCCCCCCCCAGAGCACTGAGGTCAAGGACAGGTCAGAACATTGACAAGGTACTGGCCCCAATAGAACTGACATCACAAGAGTGACTGACTGAGGTAGAGTTCAGTAAAGTTGAGGTCGAGGTCAACAGCCTGAACCTCACCTAGGCCACAGATGTCAAAGACTGACCTCATAGGAAATGGGGCTCATGAGGTCACCAGTGAGGAATGGTCACTGTCAGGACTCAGATTTGAAATGGTAAGCATGGAGGATGCTACTGAACCTCCAATGTTTGCTGGAGAAAGAAACCTGACCATATCGGACTACTAAAAAATCGACTGCCATTACAAGTCCAGATGGAAGGACTTTTACTAGCAGGGCCTGATGAATACTGAGGATGCATGCCAAAGTGTATGGAGCTCAGGCTCAAAGAGCAAACAAAAGAAAACTTTCAACACAGGTGATGGGGTTCTTTGCAAGGGGCTACCCTGTGAGAAAGTAGGCCCAACAAGCAGCACTCCATGAAGGAGAAGCAAAGAACTCTATAAATTAATATTCTTCCCCTTTCTTACAAACTACAGGGCTAGAAAGTAAAACAAACACTACAATCTTCTTAAACATGTTCCAACTCTGAACACTTCACAGACCCTTTAACAAATTTTACCAGAGTTGGAATCTTAGCTATGTACTTACATTTTTTTACAGAAATAAGAGTGCTGTTTCTCAGTCATACTAAGCACCGAGCAAACAGCACTACAACTGCAGTGGTAAACTAAGAGGAGGAGGGGATCCTAACTGCTACAGCTACAGTCACAGCTGAAATATGTCTGAATAGCAAGAAAATAAAATAACCTGCCAGCAGTACAGAAACAAGTAACCTACAAACAAATATTAAACTAAAATGTCTTCCAAAAATAAACAGCAGATTGGTAACCTGAGGCTCTACTAATCGGCAAAACCAAACTTGACATGCAGGTGAACAGATCTGGAATGAGATCCTTAGGAACAGGATATTGAGTGAAGGGGAAGGGCCAAGTCCTGCTGCTTTTATTTTAACCCCCCCCCTCACCGGACCAACGCAATAGCTCCTCTCCCTGAACCCAAATGACCCATTTATTCCATGGTCAAGTGAGCTCAATCTCTAGATGAGACTGCAGCCACATGGCCCATTCACTCCTGCCTGAGAATCCCCCAACTAGATAATTCATTCAACAGCACAGCCCGAGTCAGTTGGTAGAGAGCAGCCCAACTTGCTGGTTGGGTGGGGTAGCCTCCCCTCAACTGCAGCAGAGTAGCCACTTTCCCCCTGCAGTGGCTCTTCCAAGTTAACACCTACTACTCCTACTAAGTGTCACACACCATGGCCATCCAGGTCCACCTCCATCACAGGATGGGTGACTGAACAAGGGCTGCTCATTCTCATCCTTCCACACTGGCTGTTACTGGGTTTTGAGCTATTAATGGGTATTGAGCTACTATTCAAACTCTGGTCACCTGTGACATAGTGAAGGCTTCATTCTTCTACTCCACAAAGCTGTCTTTGCAAATCCTAATGGTCTTGGTCCTAATGGAGATTAAAGTAAAGCCTGCAACATCAGATCAAAAGTTATGTACTTACCATTAAGATGGGGAAGGACCTGGACATCTAGCTCTATCAAACAAAAGGACTAAAACTACAGGCTTTCAAAGTCAGCCGAGCATCTGAAGTGTTGTCAAGTTAATAGTCCCTCCCCTTAACACACAGCCTTGTCAGATAGTTTCCTCTCCAGGTCTCAGTATGCTACCAGAAAGGAGAGCATAAGAAACCATATCAAAAATGATACTTAGAGTTTCAAAGATGGCTGCACACTGATCAACAACTTAACGTTAACTCTCCCAGTGTGGGGAAAAAAATGAAAGACAAAGAATAGAACTCTGACTTTTAGTACATTCAGTTACTAGCTATTAAGTACATTACTTGGTTGCCAACAAAGAAAGAGAGAGCCTGAAAGAAAATAAACTAGAAAAGGTGAAGGGAAAACAATGACTGGGAAGAATCCTGCAGCTGTTCAGCAAAAAACAGTTTGATCTCCAGCTTTGGCACAAGACACGGCTTCCAGTAATCTAGTAAGAAACTACAAGTCAAATGTGCTCAGAGGTGATTAAAATAAATGACACATTGTAGGAGTACATCAACTGAAATGAAAGGTTGGAAAGCATAGGAGAAGAAATAAAACTATATTCAAATGAGATGATGTGTCTTTCGGCTTTTCCCGGTTAGGGGTCGCCACAGCGGAACTCTGGCCGCTAATGATTGGCAGTTGATTTTTACGTGCTGAGTTGCCAGCCCTAACGCACAACCTTCAATGAAGGTATGCCCATTCACTCATGTCTCCACGCAGAAGACGCTCCAGCTGAGTCTCGAACCGGTCAGCATCTTACTGTGAGGCGACAACGCTACCGCAGCACCACCACCGCGGAACAAAAAAAAAAAAAAAAAAATCAGAGGATGAAATGAAGATGAGGCTGGCTGAATGTGAGCCCGCTCAAGAAGAGAAGTTTCAAAAAATGGTAGATTTAGAAGGCAGGGCATGTAGGGAAATCAGATTTTTCTTCTTTACCAGTGAAACTAGAAGGAACAGACCATATTAAATTAATTTTATGAAGGCACAAATAGGCAACTGGACTGGTATTCCACAGCAAGAATGTTAACTGAAAGAGATCACCGTGTTTATGTTCTAAATCTGGTCATGAGACACCAGCAAAGACCTATATTAGTAAAGATGCAAACCTACTAACAGAAAGAGTTAATCCTGACAAAACGGCAATGTATTAAAAGTTGGAGACGTGTGGGAAAGTGATTATTTACTGTACACAAGACAGAAAAGAAAAAAAATTATTTCCAGCAATCAGGCAATGTCAAGAGGTAGGTGGATCATTCAAGCTGCTGCATCCAGGTGTATTCAGAATATTTTTTTCCTGGAAGATCAAAAGTAATTTTTTGATGCAAGACAGTCAAGAGAGAAAATGCAAAAGTTTGTCAAATAAAAAGTGAACCATCAAGCAGAAGGGGGACACTGCTTCTCACTCTTCTGATGATAAAGTACATGGAGAGACTATTAGTGAAACCTTTTCCATTGCTCAAAAGAAAAATGCTAGAAAGATGAAGAAAAGAAGATCAGTTGACTAGAAGAACTGGGAGCACCTGAAAATTGGATCGTATTCTGGAGATGAGAGTTGCGAGATTGAGATAAAACAGGAAAAAGACCAGCAAACATGGAGAGAATGAATATGAGACGGCAAACCAATTGCATTTGCAAAATACAGCTGTATAAGAAAAAGTGGAAAGAATGGACTTTTGACTTTGTTAAACTTGCGGGGAACTGAAAGGCATTTGCCCAACTTCATGCCATTAATGTTTGAAAGGACACAATGCAGGAAAAAAAATGCAAGTAAAATAATTTCTACGAAACCTTTCATGACAAATTGCATGTTTTATAGTAAAGCATTTTTAGTTCATGTATGTGGTAAAGACTAAAGTAAACAGATGGCATTTTCCCACTTTCATTCTCTTTTTTTAGTATTAAGACATGCAACTATGACAATGCAAAAAAAGGAAAAAAGGTTAGTAAAATGCTTATAAGACAGACAAGCACGGGAGTTGACCAGAAGAATCAGGAGCAACTCCAATTTAAATCAAAAATTAAGGTGGGAGATGGTGTCATATGTACAACTGATACATTTTCTCTTACTTTTGCATAGGTGAATGTCTGGATTAAAACCCCTGGCTTAATCTAATAACAAATTTTAAGTGAAAACAAGTAAATAGAAAACAATTAACATAATAAAAAATCTTCTTATAACAATAAATGTTTCATTTTGTCTTTAGAAGCCTGCAGCACAGGACTACATTTTTTCTTCTCTTACTTCTCCATGGAGACAAGCTGATTCAACAATAAAACAAAGCCAAAGCACTGCTTCAAGGCTAAGCGTTAATTTTCTCTGAAAGGATGCAAGCTGTTTTCCACATCTGGGAAGGGAAAAAGATTAAAAAAAAAACAAGAACATCAGACATCCAAATAGTACAAGTAGAAACACAGGCAATAACACGTCTTACCTTGGATAACCAACTTTAGGTTAATTAATGCATGTGTTTCCAGCTGTCTATTTCAGACAACTGTTCTTATTTGGACAGTTAAACTTCATTATCTGAAGATGGACACTTTTCTTTCAGCATTTTGAAAAAAGTGTCCATTAACATTGCTGTTGGGCACGTTAAATGTATAAAATGTATTAAGGAGGGGTGGTGATGTCATCTGATTCAGAACATGTACATATACAGCACTGATTGGAGTTAATGCTGTCTGATGAAGCCTATATTACTAATGGACGAAAGTGCTTACTTATGATTTTTAAAAGTGTTTTACTCTGCACTTGTGATTATTTTAGTCCTAATAAATTTGCATTGTGGGTACCACAGGTTTTGTTTTATTGGTCGGTTTAACGTTACTGATTTGTTCATTTCTGGTTGTTTATCCATTTGCTAGGGCATCTGGCAAACCTAGAGGATCCCAATGGATGTTCAGCTCTAGGGAGTTTGAAAATTTGAATGATTCTGTGCACAATTTTGCACTTTTAAACAACTGATTCAACAGCTTCCTTTAAATAATAATGGACTTTTAAACGGCTGTTATCAAATGGGCTCTATGAATACTCGGCATACCACACGACGCAGATATTACATCAGTGCAATAGCAAGTGCATTTAAATTCACAAATTGGTAATACTCCCTCTAATGATAGTGGAAGTCAATTCAATCTTAATACATGGCTTAATAAACTGGTGGAATACATCACATGTTACACAAACTCCTAATTTGGATCAGCATTAAACGAGTTTCATAAAAAAATTGCTTGACTATTGTAAATTGCAGCAAGAAAATAATTATTTCAATGAATCTATTAAATTTCAGCTTGTCCAAAAGGTCTTAGGACCTGGAAGTATCCTACCAGGCTAATACAACATTCCTTGCTGCACCAAGCACTTTTAGCCATGCTTGACCACCATGGATGTGAACTCATGGAATTGTTAATAAGTACAATACTAAATAGATGGAAGTTTTATATGCAGATATTAAAGAATTAGCTAGGTCTATTACACAAGACCTACTCCATACAAGACTATAAAAAGGAAGCATTTTTCCATCTTTACTGAGGTGGATAAAGTATGTTTAAAAATGTAACAATAGAAGACCAAAAAGCTGGAGCAGGATCGCAAAGACAAAGCATATCCTCGGTCACCAATAGGGCAAAAAAATGTTAACTACAATACTGTGCACCAAGATGAACATCCTTATGACTTCAAGAATTCCAGTGCTGAACATACGAACAATCACACTTTAGATCATCTTCGACTGCAACATTTGGACCGCTTGCGGAACAGGAGAAGGAACAACTCAGTATCGAATTTATTGGAAGACATGGAACACCCCCTTGTTATGCAAAACACCTATTCGAAGCAGGGGAACAGCAACAAGAATACACAAAGAAAGTGACTGTCTCATGATTTTAAAATTTTGTTATTATAGTACCTTTGATATAATGAGTATGCATGCCAAATTACTTAATAGATAGTACTCGTGCCAGCAAAATGTGCTAACAAAACAAAAATAAGTGAACCTAAATTATATATAAGAAAACTGAAAAGGACATTGATGCTGGACAATAACAATTAAGTTGAATTTGGTGTTAATGACATCAGGACACAAAGTACTTTTAATCCAGAATTACACCCAGCATTGAGACTATTTCAGCAGGTGTGTGAAATGGATCTCAGACATTTACTGAATAGACAGCCATCATTTCATTGGTATAACACTACTAAGTCCTAACAGGACATGCTTCGTAAAGTCAAATTGGCTAATAGTTTATGGGTTACGCTTCCTGACGAGGGAGGCGGACTAGTTGGGATACATCATTTTATTAAGATTATGCACAAAGAAAGTTTAATTATATTATATGAGGACAAGTATTCTGAAGTTTCTATTAATGAAATCAATATTTCAAATAAGAAAATAGATGTCCATCTATATGGTATGCTGATGCAAAGGCAGATTACCCTGTTGAATATAAATTTTTGAACATACATGAACCAAAACTCCCTACTGTTTTTGGAATGCCAAAAATACATAAAAATATTCAGAATTCAACATTAAGACCTACAGTGGGAAGCGGGCACTTCCAAAACTAGATTAATTGCTAGATATATTGACAGCCAATTTAAAAAAAAGAGAGATTCAAAAAAATCAATCGTGTAAAGATTTGTAGGACCTTTCAACTAAACATAACCAGCTTGCTGATATCGCGAATATCACTTTTATTACTACTGATGTCTAGGATTTTAGCTGCATCCTGCACCATAACAGGTTAAACTGGTTTTCAGAATATTTATCTGATCGTATGCATTTAGTACAAGATAAAACCAATACCCTTTGCCAACTTATGGATATGGTGTTGCACAACTATACATATTTCGAAGGGCAATACTTTCACCAAAAGACAGGTACAGCCATGAGTAGTGTGGGCTGCTATATGCTAATTTAATAATGGCAGCTTGGAAGAACAAATCTATTTTTAACAGTTTATACAATGTATAGGTATGTACTAGGTTATCGGCCCAAGGGCCTACGTAAGCCTAGCCAGCAAGGTTCCATAGCTTTCGCCACCCAAGAAAGTTATTTTCCTGTGCCACTGTCGAGCAGAGACACAGAAGTGATCCCTGGGGTGTATTTCCTATTTCCCATCCACTCATCAAGATTTTTCTTGAAGAGTGCTAATGAAGAACTTTGCATGACATAGATGGGTAGCTTGTTCCAGAGTATAGAAAGTCTCTGGGACAGGAATCTCTCTCTCTCCAGCGTGTCTTGTTTATTGTGGTGGCAAGGTTTAGGTCCCTAGAGCGTGTAGCTCGGAGGGATTGGGATTTCTTTAGGTGTAGCATATCCAACAGCTCTGGGTTTGACATAGCTTTATATGCTAGGCAGAGATCACCTCGGAGTAGGCGCTATGCTACGGAGTAAAGCATCATGGAGTATGTACGTTTCCTGGATGATATCGTCATAGCATGGATTGACGAGTATGATAAAATGCAAGATTTTATTAACTGTATAAATAACACTGCTACTTTTCTAAAATTTACAAACTGACAAGGAATCGATTGCCTACTTGGATGTAAAATTAAAAACTTGCGATAAAATCAACTTGTATCTCAGATATACAGGAAACCTACAAACTCATTCTTGCACTAATACTAGCAGCCATTCCTTTCACCAAAAATGTGCGGTGGTGAAAGGTTAAATGGTGGGGGCTGCAAGTATGGCCTCTGAATACAATGATTTCTTAAAAGAATGTGACCTTCTGCGAAACATGTTCCATACTAGTGGCTATGCCTTAACCCTGATTAATATTATAGAGGATGAGGTAATAAAAAGTCACAAAAGGTGTTTATGCCCCCTTACATAATCGAGCGCAACTATTGCCTGACGGTGAAGGTGGATTCTTTGCACAGAACATTAAATATAGTTTTGATCTAATGCAGAGTAAGAATGATTTTGTAGGCAACAATGATACAGAACAGTGTGGCAAATAATAGCAGCCAAGTATTTACTACTATATATATATATTCTGTTGACAGTGGTGAAATTTCAAAGATATTGAATAAAAACTGGCAATTTATACAAAATAATTTTATTTATTTATTTTACATTTGTTAACCGGGGGTGTCTGAGCCGAAAAGGCCCTTTTTCAGCAGAGGCCCGGGGAGAAAAGCTCCACAAAGAAAAATTACAGACACATTTAGTTATTTAGACATAATCAGTATACACACAAATTACAAGAGACATGTTTTTACAGTGGTATGCGGCACAAACAGTTACAGTGGAGAGAACAATCAAAAAAATATTAATTTTAAAAATAAAGGTAAGTAATAGATTTGTGGTGTACGGCTGAACTTTGGAATGTAGGTAGAATACATACATAGTACACAGGTACAGTACATACATTGTAGATTAGCCAGTGTTTGTGAGTAAGATTGAAAAACTATTATCAATTGCTCTAGATTTATTATGTATATGTTATCCGCTTTCACTAGCCTGGGGAGCAATCATGGCACTGCCAATTTTGCTTGAGATGTTGCCTGATGAGGTCTTTAAAGGAGGCTTTGGATGATGCGTTTTGAATGCTAGTAGGGACAGAGTTCCATTTTTTAGCCACCGAACTACTATATAGTGCATCTCCAAAGCTATTGTAGCTGTTGGTGACTTCTAGTAGTAGTTTGCTTGATGATCTAAGAGGCCTTTTGGCTGAGTGATGTTGTACTAGGTTTTTGAGGGCAGGACACTTATTGGGGAGGTAATAGATAGAATGACAGAGGCAGAGCTGATTGTAGGTTAGGAGGTTGGGCAGTTCAAGCCAGCGGAGCTGTCTCAAAGCAGTACAGTGATGAGTTCTATATGAGCAATTTGCAGCAAAGCGGGCAATTCTGTTATAGCAAGCTTCCATTTTGCTTAGTTCAGTTTTGTTGAGATTAGTCAGAATGGGAGATGCATAGAGTAGGGTGGATAGAAGTTGGGAGCGAGCAATGGCTGATCTTGTGTTGTTGGTAAGAAATGGTTTGATACGGTAGAGTGACCCAAGTTTGGCATGTACGTTTTTAATAGTTAGAACCATCTGGGTATGCATGCATTTTTCTAGGATTTTGGCCAGGGGGGAGAGTAAAGCAATGGGTCTGTAGTTATTAAGTTCAGTGGAGGTCCCGCCTTTATGTATGGGTGTAACATAGGATATTTTCCAGAGATTGGGCACACAGTTTTCAACAATTGATCTGTTTATGATAGTGGAGACTGGGATAGCAACAGCATCTGCTGTAAGTTTCAAGAAATAGCTGAGGAGTAGGTCGGCTGCTGTTGATGAGGTTTTTAGTTTGGAGAGCATGCTTTTGATTGAAGTGGTAGAAACTGTTTTGAGGGTAAAGCTTGTATTAGTGTTATTTGTGTTGGGGGGGATAGTGAGGAAGGAACTGTCCTGTGATACTAAGGATAGAATTAAGTTCACAAAGTGGGAGTTGAATTGTGTTTCGATGGGAACTTTAGTGTCAGGGTGGTTGGTTTGGGGGGGGTAGCCTTTTGGGTGGATTTTAGTAGCTGGTTTACATTTTTCCAAAATTTTTGCGGGTTGTGTTGGTATTTAGTTTGTAATGTGTAGTAGGATTTTTTGTCCAGCCTAATGCATTTTTTTGCACAGTTGCGCAGTTCTTGGTACTTAGTTAGGCTTTGTGTTTCTTTGTTTTTTTTTTATAGTAACGCCAGGCAGTGTCTCTGGACTTGAGGATTTGTTTGGTTTCTTTACTGAGCCAGGGGTTTGTAGAGCCAGAGCCAACCAAGGCAAGAGAAAAAAAGTAAGTATTACTTTACAAATCTGAACACTTTTAAAACAAATTCCTGAGGTCTAATGGCTTACCGGCTAGCAGAATGTAATTGCTGAAAGCACTTGTGTCCTGGTGGGAGACTAGAAATTTAAAGATGGCTCCATGCTCAGCAGGATTCTAATATAGACTTTGTATTGGGGGAGGGTGATAGCAGAAGGGGTGTAAACCAGGTGGAATGCAAAGAAACCAGAGAGGCAATCAGTGAAGGCCTCAGAGAGGGTAAGTAATAATTCAAACTACCTGTAAAGTGAAGGAGAGAAGAGACAGCAAAGTTTATTAAGGTTGGGAGTGTGTCTTTACATTGACTTGCTGATTAGTAACCAGTTTGTGCACAGATTAGAGTAGGGAGATACATTAGCAATGATAAAGATGCAGATAAACAGGTGATCCTCCAAGTGATACAAACTAAGGCAGAAAGAACTGACAGGGCTGCTTGATGGTTAATTTAATCTAGTCACAGGGATGTGAATTAAATCTATACTGTCTATTGGACAGTTAGGATTACTGTACTATCGGGGGGGGGGGGAGACACACAAGGCTACAACAGTCAGTTTTATTAGCAAGCTGGGAACTACTAAGAAATACTGCTAATGTAATAGCTTCACTCTTATAAAACATACAAGTAGAATGCCTGGGTGGACTGACCCTGCTCTTGAGGCTCAAAATGTATATCCTTGTTTAGTTTGCAATACTGATTCCTTCTTGCACTGTACAGCTGGAGTGGTAGCCGCAGACTGCAGATTTGCTTGAGTGTGCTCGGCTAGCAGAATGTAATTGCTGAAGAGCACTTGTGTCCTGGTGGGAGACTAGAAATTTAAAGATGACTAGAGATTTAAAGATAAGAAATTATATGTTGAGCATGAAGCATGCCCTGTATTATATAAAAAAGGAGCAAGTTTTAAAAACTTATTTGATAACTTTGTTAGTAATAAAAAAATGGCTGATGGTAAAATGATGAAGTGTGGGGCATGCAGACAATGCCAATATAATTATACAGGCAAACTGTGCACATACGAGATAGAACTTTCAAAATAACAGGTAGATAAAACTGTAATACATATGGGGTGGTATACATTACAAATGTGTAAACCATGCAACGTATATTACAAACGGAAAAGAGTGAAAAATAAAACACCATATTTATGAACATGTATATGAAATCAAGAAGCACAAAATGACCAATGCTCTTTACAAGCACATTAATGTGCACCCCCATCATAATTTTCTTTTTATAGTTCTTGAGAGAGTTGAATGGAGCCTGATGGAAGGACCATGGCATATTACATTGGAACAGCAGGAATTATGGTGGGAAATATATTTGAATGCCATGGTCTCCCAGGCTTAAATGATATTACTTCAATACACAGTTTGCCGAAACTTAAGGCATATGAAAAATAACATAAGTCAGTCTATCAACTTAAGTTGAGGCACAAACTTACTGTTTGTATTGGAGTATTGTTTGTGTTTATTCAGTTTTTAACATTTTGTGGATTTTAAATGTGCATTACTACATTTATTAATATTGGTTCAAGTTTCAGCATTTGAAGGGAGTCTAGCATTGTTCTTGGGCACTTTAAATGTGTATGATGTATCAAGGAGGTGTGGTAATCAAGGAGGAGTGGTAATGTCATGGGATTCAGAACATGTATATATACAGCATTTATGGAGGTTAATGCAGTCTGATGAAGTTTATTATTATTGGACAAAAGTGTTTACTTGTGATTTTAAAAGTGTTTTATTCTGCACTTGTGCTTATTTTAGTCCAACTTAAAACTGCTATTATGGGGGTCTAAAAAATCTTGGCAAAAGTAATCGGCTGTTAGCAACGTATATTAATTTGCAGGTGTGGGCTGGGAATTTAATTTGCAACAATGAGGAGATGGGAAGAGATGGGAGAGGTAGAGCAAAGTAGTGTACAGGGGCGATCATTTACCAAGTGAGAGTTTCACTTACTTATTCCAGAGATGTGAATATTTTTAATGACATATTTAAGAGGAAATGGAATATTTTGTGTGTATGTGATGAGTTAAAAGGCGTTATTAGTGAAGTGCACAAGTTTTCGTTTAGGAATAACTTGTCATCGAAAAGGCAGCTGTGTTACAGAACTCATACTGACACATTTTTACCTGTTTCACAATGTCAAGAAACTTTCCCTTGTAGAAACTGTAATAATTAGTAATGCATTAGCTCAACATATTAATGAAACAGGTAATCACCATACATTTAAATTCTTCCACGAAAAAAGACAAGTCCAAACAGACTGTACTAATAAAAACAGGTAAAATGGTGATAAAACCGTGAACGCTTTCAGGATAACCCTTCATCACACAATGAAATAGCATTCATGAACTCTATTTAAATACATTTAAAAACACAACCACCAATCAATCTCACTGCCCTCCTTTTCTTCAGGGCTGGTCTTAAAGGTATACATGTATTCAACCCTGGTGGATGATTTGCTGCTAGCTCTATAATCAAGTGTAGTTCATTACATTCAGTGACATTCACTACATTCCCCCCCCCCCTCATATGAGTAACCTGTATAACCATAAATTTAAAGGTGTGTGTTGGATTCTTAGAAGTATGGACATACAGAGCATTACGTTCATCTTTCTAATACTGTACAAGTGATGCTGTATTCTAATTTTCAGTTTACAGTTAGTTTTCCCTACATAGTAACTGGGGCATGATTGACACATTGTTAAATATACCACATTTTCCACGTGGCAGTCTGCATATAGTTTAAATATATATTCCTTTTTTATTTATGGGGTGAACAAAGCTATTTTTACCACTAATCATGAAACAAGTCTTACAGTGCCTGCAAGGAAAAGTACCTGCTCTATCTGATGTTAACCTAGTTTTATTTCTCATTCCTGGCTCTTTACACGTCTTTCTAGTTACTGTTGCGTCTAAAACCAAAGTTTGGTTCTTTATCCACTATATTTTTGAGTCTATCCTCACACAGGATTTTCCAGTTTTGTTTAATTACTTCGCAAACCCCATTGATATTGTTGCTGTATTGTAGCTTTAGCCTATGTTTATTACTTTTTTGTATCATTGTGTTGTTCTCTTGGCTGTGCTTCTCATTGCCTTTGAACCATGCTCTAGCCTTTCCCTTTCTATCTCTCTTCACTAGTTTTAACCCTTCTTGCATCAAGTTGTTTGTATAACCCCTTTGTACCATATGGTTCTGTAAACTCTCCAGCTCCCTTTCAAAGTTAGCTTCTTCTGTGCATAATCTTGATGTACGTAAACCCTGTCCCACTACTACGTTCTTAAAAATACGTCTAGGGTGCATACTTGAACATTCCAAATCGTGATTGCTCCAACAATTTTTCTTGTATAGAGAGGGTGACATACCAGTCCCTGCATTTTTGGTTATTCTTACATCCAAAAAAATCTAGAGATTTAAAATCACTTTTTACTATAAACCGTAAAAAAAAATCAGTGGTGGTTTCCAAATGCTTAAACCTTTTCAGTTCATCCTCACTATGTTGCCATTAAATATAATGGCAACATAGTGAGGATGCCATTAAATATAATAATCATCCACAAATCGAACAGAATGCAGTAGATATTCACTCCCCCCACTGATCATTAATACATACATTCATTTCTTCCCAGGCTTATGTGTTTGCATAGGGTGTGCCCATAGCCACACCCTGTTTTTGCCTACAGTATGTTCCATTACAAATAAATGCAATATTTTCAAATAGGAGTTGTAGAACTTCCAGAATTAACTGATTTGTTCTCCCATCAAAACACTTTACTTTTAGTGCTTCCCTAATCGCATTTCGACTTTAGTTATTACTAATAACAGTAAACAGGTTAACTTCAAAGAGTAACCATTAATACATTGGTCATGGTTTTGTTTTTTTACAACCTCCGATAACATACTCAAAAAGTGTCTTGTGTCTTTTAATATTCGTGGGTAGCACTGCATCACTATTTTCAGTTTTAGTTTCCACCCATATGGGTGAATGTTCTGTTATCCACCCCTTACCTGAGACTATCGGTCTCATGGGTGGTGGTATAACATTTTTGTGGATTTTTGGAAGTGCTTTAAATATTGGTGTCACAGGATGCTCTACATGAAAAAAGTAACAAATCTTGTTCCAACAACCCCTGTCCCTTAAATTCAAGTTTTGCTCTCACTTATAGATTAAATTGCTCAGCATTATAGGAGAAACACTTAAATAAGTTTGCACATCTTTAAGTAAATCAATCAGTGCTGAGGTATATGCTGCAGTGCTCAAAATAACACCCCCACCCTTGTCCGCTGACTTAATTACAATACTTTAATCTTCAAAGAATTTAATGTTTCCTTTTCAGAAGCATTCAAGCTATCATATTTACTATAATGTTTATCAAAATAATTTCTAATTTCAAATTCACATGTCCTTAAAAAGTTTGCATTGTGGGTGTATTATTGGTACGAACGTGCTTGGATGTTTTAACATTATTTGCACGTTCATATTACTAGTATACATTTCCCTCAGTGCTATATTGTACCCAAACATATGCAAATCTAAAACAACATCACTTACCAACCATCTCACTGCTCACCTTTTCTGAAGGGCTGGTCTTAAAGGTATACATGTATTCAACCCTGGCGGATGATTTGCTGCTAGCTCTATAATCCAATGTAGTTCATTTCACTCAGTGACATTCACTATTATTAAATTCTTTGAAGATGAGCGCATTGTAATTAAGTCAGCGGACAAGGGTGGGGGTGTTGTTTTGAACACTGCAGCATACAACTCAGCACTGAATGATTTACTTAAAGATGCGCAAACTTATTTAAGTGCATCTCTTATAATGCTGAGAAATATCTGTAAAGTGAGAGCAAAACTTGAGGGACTGGGGTCGTCATTTATGGTGTACCCCAGACAAGTTAGAACCCTTTTTACAAAGGCCAGATGATTCAAAAGTATGCCCTGGCTTTCTGCCTGATTAAACAATCGCCCAGGTATGTATATTTGAATACTTCTTTGCCTGCAAAATGTAATAACTGGAGCTAGGCACTTTGTGAATACCCTGGGTGCAGTAGATAAGCCAAAGGGCAGTGCAGAGAACTGATAGTGTGTGTAGCCTGCTTTGAAGTGTAGGTATCTTCTGCAAGATTCCCTGATTGGGGTGTGCAGGTATGCTTCTTTTAAATCTAGTGTTGCCAACCAAACATCTTTGCCTAGCATAGGAAGTAATTGGTGAAGAGGCAGCATCTTGAATTTTAGAATCTCCAAAAAGGTGTTTAGAGCAGACTAGGATAGGACGCCATGAACTGTCTTTTCTGGGTACCAGGAAAAGTCTCGAGTAGAAACCATGCCCCTTTTCCTCTTCTGGTAGCAGTTGAATAGCCCTCATGCTTGAGAGAGAAAGCACTTGTTTGTGGGCCTCTGCCCACTGATTTGGGGGTAGGTCCGGCCACCCACTTGGTGTTGGCAACATGTGGAAGTAAAATCTGTATCCCTGGGACACTATATTTAAAACCCATTTGTCCTGGGTAATGAGTTCCCAATTCTTTGCATGAAGAGCAATCTTGCCCCCCCAAAGGGGCAGTTAGATAAGTGCTTGGAAATTTTAAAAGGAAGTCATTGAGACAGTTTACCATAGGGAGGAGTCTTATTATTCCCACACTTGAAAGTGGAGGCCCCCCACTGCTTGGTTCTGTGAATCCCCTGGGACTGAAACCTGGGGTTTTTGCTGTGTTTGGGTTTGGCTTGAAAAGACCTGGAGGGGGCTGGAAAGGACCAATTCTTAGAGGGCCAGTGCCTACTAAATCTAGGAGGATGAACTTGTAAAGAATCTAACAGTTTGCATAGATTTAGCTTTATCCTCCATCTTTTTAAGAACTTCCTCAGCCTTGCTGCCAAACAGGTGGTCCTCATTTAAAGGAGCATCCAACAAATTAGCTTTAACATGATCAGGCAAAGATTGCTCCTTAAGCCAAGCATGCCTTCTGAGCACAGAATCAGTAACAGCAGTCCTGCAAGAGGCCTCTAATGAATCAAAATCACATTGCAAAGTACGTTTTCCAACTTGTTCGGCAGAATGCATTAAGTCCTGTAATTCTTTATTTTCCATACAGTCAGGAATCAACATCATTTTCTGTTTAAGCAGTCCAATAACATGTTGCTGATATTTTAACATATGAAACTGGCAGTTTAAAACCCTAAAGGTGAAGGTTGCAGAAGTGTAAACCTTCTTACCCCTTCTATCCAGCACCCTGGAGTCTCTACCAGAAGGGGAAGGAGTTTTAGCAGTAGAAGCTTTAATGCCCTTGAGCCCCTGTGAAACAGTCTCTGGATCTGCAGTAGGATTTTTGAAAAGGAACTTGTGGGACTCTGGGACCCTGTAATATTGGTCAGGTTTTCTGGGAGCAGGATGGAGGGAACCAGGGGCCAAACTAGATTCCGAGAAAGCATCATCAACAATGTCTAGTAGAGGATGAATAGCTAAAGGCCTATGCTGAGGTAGGAGAAGGGAAATCCCCAAGCCTCTTTTTTTAAAATCAGAAAAATCCTGGCTTTCCCAGTGGAAATGCTCCCTTAGAGTATGCAAGGTTTCCCCAAAAGAAAAATCCTCAGGAGGGGAAGCAGAGGGTATACAGTCCTCTGCATCAGAATTTTCATAAGTAGGCAAGGACAGATCCAGGTCATCAGAAGAATCAGAAAAAGACAGAATCCTCATCAGAAGATTCATAATCAATCTCAGTCCTAGGCCTCTGAGGGGGGGGGGGGGGTTGGCTACCCCTGATTAGAGTTATTAGATCTTCAGCCATTCTTATTTGTTTTTTAGGCATAGAGGCCCGAGCATGTGGCCGGGGAGTCTTTTTTTTTTTTTTTTTTAGACATGGAAGGAGATTTAGGCCTAAGTAATGAAGGAGGCGTTGGTTTAATATGCAAGTCCGTAGGCCTGAATAGACCCTCAGAAGTCAGTGCCTGCACAGCGGCTGCGGACCCATCCAAGGTACAGACATCCACGGGTTCCATAGTTGAAGCATCTCCGCGGCATACCGGACACAGAATGGGTTTCAGTAGAGGCCTGCGAATCAGAAGTACCGGGTATCAGGGGCTGCGAAAGCACCTCACTGAGTAATGGCGACTGGCTTAGAAGCGTCGTCGGCAGTTTTGGACCTCGGCGGCCTGTCTCTATCTTTATCTTAGCGTTTTTTTGGACTCCCGGTAGTTGGATGGCTAACAGACGACATTTCAGGATAATTAAACCAAGAATTGAAATATTTAGAGGCAAAAACATACCGATGACGGATAGTGCATTGATTAAAGCACAAAACCGACAGCAAGGTACGTCATGGTCAGGGCCTAGGAAGGAATACAGTACGAATGAAAATCTTTATGAGGTATTTGCTTTCCACAAGTAATGTAATTATTAACTGTTACTGACATCAGTAAGGAGCAAGAAAAAGTTTCCCCAACGGGGTACTTAGCTTTAGTTGAAGACTTTGGTTCTGAAACCCAAAAACGAAAATTTCATAAGTCGGCTGACTGGCACTTGCGAACTGCTTCTGCTTCGGGCACAGCACAGCAAGAAAGACTGATGTAATGGTGTCAGCTGCATGTTTTATACCCCCGACGACCTGATGTCATGGAAGAAAGTACAGCAACAGACGCAGGACCCAAGACTTTGTTAATCAGGCCAACTGAGTGCAACCTGCAAGCAGATTACCCAAATATAATGACTGCAACAGTGAAACACGAAGAACATCAGGTACTTTTCCTTGCTGGCACTGTAAGACTTCTTTCATGATTAGTTATAAAAATAGCATTGTTTACCCCATAAATAAAAAGGAATATATATGTAAACTACATGCAGACTGCCACACGGAAAATGTGGTATATTTAGCAATGTGTCAATCATGTCCCAGTTACTATGTAGGGAAAACTAACTGTAATCTGAAAATTAGAATACATCACTTGTACAGTATTAGACAAAGATGAACATAATGCTCTGTATGTGCATACTTCTAAGAATCCAACACACACCTTTAAATTTATGGTTATACAGATTACTCACGAGTAAAAGGGGAGGGGGGACATAGTGAATGTCACTGAGAGTAATGAACTACACTGGATTATAGAGCTAGCAGAAAATCATCCACCAGGGTTGAACACATGTATACCTTTAAGACCAGCTCTTAAGAAAAGGAGGGCAGTGAGTTGATTGGTGGTTGTGTTTTAAATGTATTTAAATAGACTTCATGAATGCTGTTTCATTGTCTGATGAAGGCTTATCCCGAAAGCGCTCACAAATTTATCACCATTTTACCTGTTTTTATGGAATAAAAGTTAGTACAGCCTGTTTGGACTTGACTGTTTTCTTGGATTTACATTATTTTTTAGCAAGCGACTCCTTAAGGAGAGGAAGGGAGAATTTTTATTCACAACATTTAAGTTCGTTGGAAGCTTTTTTTTTTAGAAGAGATTAGAGGGGGCATCTTAGGAATAAAACTGAACTGCGAGAACAAACTTGGTTTTTCAATTTGCTAACTGACAAGCCTCCTCACAAACACTCCCCTATTGATGCCAGCAATGGATATGAGTTTTCCAATGTTTTTAAAAGTTTTTATATTTCATTAGTAAACACGGTTGAACAGACATTTGATAAGGACAAGAAAGCAATGCATGTTTAATCAGGTAATATTTAAATGCATATTTTAGAAGTAGTATTTGTTTTGTCACTGCTTACGTAATTAACTCTGATGTTCTGACTGGTTGCATGTAGTTTAAATAGTTAAAGTGTAACTGTTTTACTTTTGTCTGATGAAGTGATCACTGAATCATGAAAGCGATCACTTTTGGATTGTGTGGATATTGAGGGTGTTTTTATATATATATATATATATATATATATATATATATATATATATATATATATATTTATTCAGTCATGGTGATCATTGATTCTAGATTATTCTTTACACTGGTTTGTATCTTTTGGTGTTAACGATCCTTGTTCAGCAGCGTTACTGGATTGTTGCTAGAGAAAGCATATGACAGAGAAAGGATTTAAGGAGTAAGGCAACAGAAGCATTTGCATACCCTGAAACAATAAGATTAATTTGGGGGATATATTAAGGTTCAGAGGCAAAAATCAAAGTGGGAGGGTTCATCTCTGATAAGTTGCGTCAGAACAGAGGAACCAGGCAGGGTTGTGCTTTTCCCCCCTTAGTTATTTGCATTATGTTTAGAATCACTAGCAAATAAAACAAAAGGGGCTCAAGCTCAAAGATATAATTATCATACCAATCAAGAAAGGTTATCTTTATTTGTAGACAATTTTGTACCTGACAAAACCAGAAAATGACATCAGTGTTGTGGAACATTCTGAGACACTTTTGAGTTTTTGTAGGATACAATAATTAAGGTAAAACAATGCTACAGCTATAAACTATGTACCCATACAAGTTGGTTTAGCAACACCCACATTTATAGTACATGATAAAATGAAGTATTTAAGAGTACAAGTTAAAAGGGATCATGTTATGGCAGCTAAGGATATGTGGGAAGAGACTAAAAGATAATAAAAAAAAAAAATGAGAAAATGGAAGCTCTTGACTACTGATACAGCAGGGATACAAGCAGTAAAATGTTTTAGTTCCTTTAGTTTTGTACACAGGTCAGGCATGTTTTTATCAACCATAATGAAGTTGTTAATTATAATTAAAGAATTTAAGGATTTTATCTAGGAGGGAAGAGGACAAGAATCAAGTGGGATAAGATCATCCCTCCAATAGAACAAGGTGGTTTAGTATCACCTGATTTGAAAGGATATTTCAGAGCTACACTGTTAAGGCTCTTATACATAACACAAGCAGAAAGCTACAATTCAAACTGGAGAGATGATTATGAAGCAGGGAGGAAATTCAAGAAATAAGGATAGAGTGGGATTTGTGATGCAGTCTCTTAAGGAGAGCAACAGCAGTCATACAGAATATTGTAATAAAGTAGCAGAAAGTATTCTAAGAACTAAACCAACATGAGAATAAATAAAGTACATTTTGCTGACAAGGATGACAGCAATTAGAGTACAGAGATCAGGAAAGAGGGCGCTGAATTTACTTGTGAAGGGGAAGAAAGAGCAACTAAAATGTATCTTTTGGGAGTGCAATGAGTTGTCAGACTTTGAAAATTCTCTTCAGAAAGTGTCAGAAACTGTGTAAACAAACTGATCCAACTAAGGAAATTATTTTGAGCTGGGATATAGGATCTGAATTGCTTAGACATTTTCAAGCTTTAAGTTTAATTCTGGTGGCTGCCAAAAAAGCAAAGTCTAAACCAACGGCATCTGAAACGGTGAATATCATAACAGAGATAAAAACTGGAAACAGGATCTTTAGGAAAGGGTAGAAGCAAATTATATTGAGAAAAAAAAGGAAATTGTGGCAACAATACATGCAGAAAATGTTTTGGAACAGAAATGAAGGGAAGGCAGGAAATGAACAATTTAATGTTGAATTTATTATATTGTACAAAATAATATATGTGATGCACGTTTGTAACTGTGAACAAGTTAACATGGTTCATTTTCTTTTATATACTTTTGCCTGTGTCACAAGTGATAATTCAATACAGGTGTTTAAGAAAAAAATACCTACCATCACTAGCCATGCAGAAGCCCGAATGTGAAAGAATTTACATATCTGTTGTAGGTCTTCAGGGAAATAGTCTACACTTCCCAGAGTTTGAGCATCACTTATAGTCTGTCCATAGACAGACTGCAGTGTCTTGGAAGTGCCCAACACAACTTGGCACAAGCCTCTGCAGGAGCTAAAGTCCTCCTCTGGTTGTCACATACATTTCAACAAATCAGCAACACAGAGATGCATGTTTTTTTGAACTATGTAAGCATATTTGAAACAATTTTCCCTTTGGTCTAAGGTCCACCTCAAATAACGATAAAGCATTTCACTAGAGTGGAAATGCAACCAAGATGCAACAAAGTTTGTACAATGATGGTGGTTCTTTTGTGTTACAAGTTAAATCTGATTTTTTAAATGACTACGCAAGCCAAATCTTTGTGGTTACTATGCTTGTATGAATTGTGCTCAGCCGGATTTGCATTGCACTGACTACACGTATATACCGCCAACCATTTGCTTACCAACAAGTAAATATTAATTCTATTAGCTTACTTAGATGGTTATTTAGGAGTTCATCTATACATCTCAGAAGTGTATACCTATTAATAGCAAAGTACTTTATACATGTTTGGAACTTTCCTATCTGCAACTCTACTATGTTTTGTTTCCTGGAACTTGTGCACTCAATGCACCTCCAACTTAACAAATCTCCAACTTCTGACACAAACAACCTTCTCAACTACCGAAAACTGGATGCTCCAAAATCACCTCTCATTAAATGCTAACAAAACTAAAATCATTCTATTCTCTCCTTCTAAGTGCTCCCCTATTGATAAAAACTCATTCCAAATAACCAGTCATAACAACTCCATTTTAGAGGTCGTTCCCTCCACCAAACTTCTTGGTGTAACCATTGATGAACACCTAAAATGTAATACTCATGTCCAGCTAAACAAAGAAAACCCACACAAAACTCGGCCTACTTTATAGAAACAGCCACCTCCTCTCTCCTGCTACCAGATTAACTCTCGCCACTACTTATCTCCTTCCCTCTCTACTGTATGGCACCCCTCTGCTTACTAATTTATCCTCCTCATTATCCTCCAAACTAGATGTATGTTACAATAAAATCTCCAGATTTGCTACCAAAGCCAAATCTTCCTCTCATCACTGTTCCTCCCTTCACTCATTAAACTGGCTTGAACTCCATAACCAACTTGACTTTCTCCAAATCATGACTGCCTATAGACTACTATTCCAACCTACCAAGTGCCTTGCACTTTCCAGTATCCTCCAACCACATACTCCCCATAGAACACTTAGATCTACCCACCAAAACCAAATCATCATCCACAAACCCAAGCGCCCAGCTGGTCAACTTCTGCTTTTTCACCTTAGCTAAAAAATGGAATGCTCTTCCCTCCACTCTTAGAACCTGCAATAACCTCGAAAACTTCAAAGCTCTTCTTCATTCTCACCTTTACTCAAACAGGAAATGCAACTATACTCTTCACCCTATAACTCTCAAGGTCTCCTCCACTTTTACTCCTGGCTAACCACAACCTAGCTAACCTTGCTCATTTGTATTATGTATAAATAACTGCTGTAAAATCGGTCTTTTACACCTAAACAAAATTGTAATTGTTTGTTTCTTTATGAATGCTACCCGTTTGTCAGAAATGCAAAGTTTCTTGGTAATTATTCATGTAGCTATGTATTGTTGGAGCCTTTCTCTCCGGGCCTCCACTGAAAATGGGCTCCCTGAGCCCAGTGGACCTCCCCGGTCATCAAACTGGAATAAATAAAGTTTATTCTGTATTTTACTGGATACGACAGAGCCTTAATACCTTAAAGATTTGTTATGCTATCTATTGCACCTATGTCAGCCCTACACTACCTTCATGCTCAAAGACATTCAGAAAAAGTTTGTAGGTTCATAGGTGTTTACTATGCTAACAACCATTAGGGCCTTTAAGCTTAGCCATGCATCTAATCTGACAAGTCCTGTACCCTTGTTAAGTGCAAGCAGGGGCTTGGGAGATTAAGGATTTAAGATTGCCTGTGCCTGTGTTCATTAGAGACATAGGTGCCAAACCAGGGATGAATTTCCTGTTCCCTATCCAATTGTCAAAGTTGTACTTGAATTGGTTTAGGGAGGAACTCTGCTTCACATTAAATGATGAGCATGTTCCAGAGAAGGGGCAGTCTTTGGGAAACATACAAGTCTCTCCAGCATGTCCTATGTATACCACAGGCAAGGTTTAAGTCTTTATAACAGTAATTCGGGTGCCATTTGTTTTGTGGATATCCAGGATGGCCATCAGGGTGGGGGGTTGACAATGCCTTATATGCCACACACAGATCTTTCCTCAACAGCCTGTAGGAGACAGAAGACAGATAAGGCTTTGAGGTGATCTACATAGGATGTTACTTACACCCTGTATTCTTTTAATGAGGAACCTCTGTGGATGTTCCAATTGTTGGATGTGCTTGGTTAAATACATACTAAAGGAGACATTGTACTCTGACAGGTCTGATCAATGTTGAATAAAACAGAAAAATGGCCTCCTTGGACCCAAATGCCACATCTTTTTTTCTAATTTGCACAACACAGAATGATTTCCTCACTGCCATGGACAAGTGATGATCAAAGGCTAGGATCCATCTGTGTGTCCCCAAGTCCCCGACTACATGGTCAACTCTTAGGGGTGGGTTGACAATGTGATAACTACCAGGACTGGAGTACCTCCGGAAATAAATTATTATACATTTCTTGGCATTTAGGTTTAGTTCATGGCAATGACTCGTTATTTGCCTGCATTAACCCTTCCTGGAGAACATTAATGTCTGTGGAAGATTCTATGGCTGCTCCTAATTTGCAACTGTCCGCAAATTTGGTCAGCCAGAGGCCCCTGACATTGGCCTTGACTTCAGAGAACTAAATGCCAAAACGTTGTCCCAGGACCAATGCCTAAGGGACACCGCTTTAAACTGGCCTCTTTTGAAGAGTTGAACTCCTCAATTCTAATTTCCTGGGTCCTGTCTGTGAGCCAGCTGGCTATCCATTGGGTGAAACAAGGGTTTATAACTAACCTCAAGTTTTCAACAATATCCAAGTGGGGTCATCAAATGCCTCAGGACCAAGTCAACGTAGTCAGTCAGTGTAAACCATTCTGCCCTCATCCACTGCTTTGGTGACCTTCTCAAAGAAGTGCATCACGCTGAGTAGACATGACCTGCCCTTGACAAAAACAAAATGGATTGGGTCCAGTGTCTGAAAGTTTGCTACGTCATTATCAAACAATTCTGTGGCTTTGCATGCTAGACTAGTGAGACTTATACGTCTGCAGTTTCCAGGGTCTGTAGATGGCCCACCTTTATGCAGAGGGATGATGGTTGCTGCTCTCCATTCATTAGGCTCTAAGCCTGTTTGGTGGCTACAGCTAAACAGCAATTCCATAGGTTCTGGCAAGTCATATTTCATCCTACAGTAGATTCCCTCTTATTAATCCTCTCTTTAACCGGCCATCAAATTTCTGCCTTAGCACTAGCAAAAGACAAGAGAGAAGAATACTTCTGCCTCCACTGGGCTAAATAATGACAGACCTTTGATTTTTATACTTCACTAGAAAAATGCATACTAACGCAAATTCTGTTATTCTAGTTAATTTATAACCTATAAATATTATTTTGTATGCTTTTTCTGATTAACTAGCAATTCATTTATCCAGCCTAAGGTCTGGTCCCAGCGAGACCAGATAAGAGAGAGTCTACTGTACTTAAAAGGCATCTTAGGATATTGTTTGGGCCCACTGATGCAATGTTTTTGGCCTCAGAAAGAATACATGTGCCAATATATTCAGCACCATCATCCATACTCTTAACCAGACTCTTAGCAGTTGTCTATGGGCAGAATCAATTAAAAATGAACCACAAAACATCAGTGCTAAACAGTTTCAATTACATATGTGCATGCTACATAAACAGTGGGTGATGCTGCCCATATTTATTTTACATGAGTGGACTGGACTACACTGGGCTCTTTTCGGTATACAGCTCAGCAAGCTCCTGCCTGGTGCCCCACAGAGTTCTACAGCAGCAGAGAGACTTTGGAGTGATCAAGTATCATTTTTCTGCATTTTCTTGCTGCCTTTAGCTAATTCCGCCTAAAACGCTGATTATCTACAGTTTCTGTGATTTAAAAACCTTGTTTCAGCTACATATTGTACTTATTTTACTGCCTGCACTTTAACAAAGTCATTTTTGTCTTTAAATTACCTGTTTAACTGTTGTAAGCTACACACTCAAGTGTGACAGCCATTTCTGTGCATTTAAAATGTTTTTTTGATTGTATCCGCTTTATTTTCTGAAAAAAAGAAAAATGCACTGGTTTTCCCGCCTTTCTAAGCTAGTATAGTCCAGTTTTCAGGTTAGGGCTGTGTTACAAGTTTCTGTGTTTGCCCATACCTTACTTGGATAGAAGGAAGTTTATCTGTTCAACTGTGAGAGAGGAGAGCTTTGAGCAGCCCATCTGCCCCTGGAGGAGTGGTTTCAGGCCAGAAATTAGTAGTTTACTGGCCAATTTGGGCTAATTTCTCTCGCTTTCATTTCCTTGCTATAAAACCCGCATTTGTGCGGTTTTGCACACTGGGCAGCGCCAGTTAGCTAGGGTATAACTATTCCCGGCCTCACAAAGTCTACTCTTCAATTTTTCCCTTGGAATTAAACAAACTTTCAACTTAAGCACTCAAACCATTCACTTCTCAGCCCAGCACTTGCTCAAAACTCATAGCAACTATTAATAAACCATAGCACTAGACCCCCCCCTACACTGTAGAGGAGGACAAGGCTCTCTATTCGATCTTACCAGCCAATCAGTAAAACAGTTCACTGTACCTATCCAAGCATGTCCAAAGGGCAGTTTTAGGTGTACTCTCCGCTCCAACTGGTGAATCTAGGCATTCTGAGGCAATGTTTCAACTGCCTCGTGTACATAGACAACCCTCTCCTCCTACCACCAAACAAGAATACATGCGAAAGATGCAATTTTACAGCCAAATGGAGGCTAAGCTCTCTCAACCAAAGACTGGACCAGACAGTCAAGAGGAGAAGGGAATTACTTGCATCACACCACCAGTCTCACACAGACCTATAAAACCAGCACCGGCAAAAAACACACATAAATACACGAAAACATACTCGGAGGCTCTAAATAAAAATCTGCAAAAGCAACAGAGACCTCCAAAGCAGACATCAAAGCAACCTCCAACACAAACCATGAAACACACTTCACAAAACCAGTGCGCCACACGATCACAGACATCAAGGCAAAACAACATACCCAACACACTAATAATAGGTGACTTCATAGTCAGGCAGAATGATGTCCCACTCGCTAGGCTGAACAAGGAGAAGGTTACTATTAGCTGTCTGTCGGGTGCCAGGATCCACCACATAACAAAAGCCCTCGGGTCACTCCAGAACATGACCTGAGCCATACCCCCCTGGACTACATGAAACGAGACATGGAGGAGCTCTCTGATCACATAGCCCAGGCCGGTATGACCCTGACCCTGAGTAGCACATCCTGCCCTCACCAAGAATGATACCACAGTATAAAAGGAAAAATTATCAATTTCACCAATTAGCTAAGCTTCTGGTTTCATTCAAAGGGGATCCAGTATGTCAACCTGGGATAACATGCTCAACAAGCCATACTGCTTCGCTAGAGACGGCTTGCACCTGTCACCCTTAGGCTTTCGATTACTGGCCAAGGCTCTTGCCACCCCCATAGTGCCTTTTTTAGGCAAGGCTCAAAATACAAACCCACTGCCAGAAACAGCACAAGCAAGTAACAAAAAACAGAGTAATGCTATTCAATGCCAGAAGTCTAAACCTCAAAATGCATGCACTCGTAGCACTCCTCAGTATGGAGAAAATTGATATATGTGCAGTAACAGAAACCTGGTTTAAGGCTCCAGACAGCACCCCAGCACTACCAGGCTACAACTCATACCATACATTTTTGCCACAAAACCCGGACCGAAATACAACAGATGGGGCATATCCATATTCATCAAGGATATACACACCTCCAGGTTAGTGGCACAACACGATGCTTCAGAGATCATACACGTGCAACAAACGGGCAAAACTGCTAGTTCAATTATAGCTTGCTACAGATCACCCACCATGTCCCAGGACCCCTATTCCGCATTTTTGGAAACACTTGGAAAAAAGGTCCTACCAAACACCCTGATATTGGGTGATTTCAATTACCCAAACATTAACTGGGAGAACTACTCAAGTACTAACTTCTCTTGCCCAACATTTCCTAGAATTTATAAACTCAAACACCCTGGACCACCTGGTCAACACCCCCACCAGAGGTGGCAACATATTGGACCTGATCTTACCAACATGGGCAACTGGTGTTCCACACCAGAGGTCAACCGCTTGCTGGTTAGATCTGACCATAAACTAATCACACTGGAAATCCACATTCCGCACCCCCCACCGGTCAAAGAAACCACTGCGAAAAACATTTCAAAAGCAAACTTTACGTTACTTAAGACTGAGGTAGAAAGTTTCAAAGCCCCCATGCTAAAGGATAACACTGTCCAAGCTGAAAAATCCTTCACTAATGCACTCTACGGGCACTTACAAGAACGCATGGATCGTGCTATCCCAAGCAAAACCAAGACTCACTCCTCCAAGAAAAGGAAATCAGTCTGGTGGACCCCTGTCATAAACAAGCTATACAATAGGAGGAGGAAATTAGTACAGAAGAGAGTAAAATCCCAAGAAGGGAAGACATCCCTAATCAGTATCAGCAAGAAACTACGATCCCTCATAAAATCATCCAAGGCTAGCTTTGAAAGAAAAATTGCCAAGGACTCCAAAGATAACAAGGCATTCTTTAGCTATGTCAAGAATCTAAGTGGCATTTCTCAGATCTGCTCGGAGTTGGTGCAGAATGGCACAGAATACACTGATAAACGAACACAAATGCAACGTTCAACCAGAAATCCAGGAGCGAACCACCATATAATCAGCCAGCAATTATTCATAAAGCAATCACAAAAAAAGTAAATGGTTAGCGCTTTCTTATAAGTAAATGTTATACTTCATCAGACATTCTTTTGAAACTCTCCACACCTTATAAACAAACACTCTCAATCATGATGTCATTTCCAGTCATGAATTAATGTATAATCTAAACAAACATTTAAAAAAGACAAATTTAAAAAGGTCATGCCCTAATCAAGCTAAATTATTCCACTAAATTACAATATATACCAAATCTATAAAAAAATGTGTCCTTTTAAATGTTCGTTTAGATTATACATTCTGTTAATTCATGACAGGAAAGGACATCATGATTGAGAGTGTTATAAGGTGTGGAGAGTTTCAAAAGGATGTCTGTTGAAGTATAACATTTACTTATACGAAAGCGCTAACCATTTACTTTTTTTGTGATTGCTTTACGAATACATTTTACTGGCTGATTATATGGTGGTTCGCTCCTGGATTTCTGGTTGAACGCTGCATTTGCATTCGTTTATCGTTGTACTTGTGTGGTTTTTCACAAAAAATACACTGAACCGACCGTTATCGCCAACATCCTGGCAGACGGGCTCAGTGCAAACATCACCCACCTCTCAACCCCAAAAGGGCCCATAACCATACCAGAAGAATGTAGTGCCTCTGAAATCACAGACACTAAGGTTAAAACAGCCCTCTACAAAGCCAAAAACACAGCATCAATGGGACCAGAAAGTGTCCCAGGCTGCGTCCTACATGAGCTCAAAGATGAACTAACCCCTCACCTAAACACACTGTTCAAACTCAGCCTCTCCACAGGCTACGTGCCCTTAGAGTGGTGCACAGAAATGGTTATTCCGCTCCACAAAGGTGGAGCCACAAGCGACCCCAATAGCTATCGCCCTATAAGCCTGACTAGCTTGGTCGGCAAGGCTATGGAGCGCATCATCATGGATCCATAAACAGAGACATTGGGAACCTCCAAACACTGGACCCTACCCAGTTTGGCTTTAAGGGCAGAGCATGCCTCCTAATCCTAGTGGACTTCTTTGAGACAGTTACCAAGGCTATAGACGAAGGAAAGGTTGTACACACAGCCTACCTAGACCTCACTAAGGCCTTCGACACCATTCTCCATTCAGGTATTTTAGACAAGCTCACCAGCCTGAACATAAACCCCTACATCACAAGATGGGTTGCCAACTGGCTCACGGACAGAACCCACATGGTAAGAGTTGCGGGAGCTAGGTCTGACTCTAAACCGGTTACAAGTGGTGTTCCCCAGGGCTCAGTCCTAGGACCCCTCCTGTTCGGCATATACTTCTCAGTGCTACAGGCAAGCACAGAAGGACTATGACTGACCATTCGCCGACTACTGCAAACTAGAGGCTATAACTGACTCTCTGGCGGACACAGACATCCACCAACAGAGGATCACGGAGACGGATACCTAGTGTCAAAACCATGGCCTCAAGCTAAATGCCAAAAAGTACATAGTCATCCCCTTTGGAAAAAACAAAGTACCCAGAAATTACCACATAGGTGGTAGCCCCTAAATATGGAAGACGTAATAAAGGATCTGGGGACCCAAGTAGATAGTAACCTCTCCTTTGATAATCACATTGCCAAAGTAGTTAGAAAATCCTTCCATGTGGCCCACCTAACCACAAAAGGGTTTACATCCAGAACAAAAGAGGTCATTGTGCCCCTCTACGCATCACTCATCAGACCCATCATAGAGTACAACTCCCCATTTGGGATGTACCTTACAAAACACCTGCAACAGCTGGAAAGACCACAGAAGTACTTCACCAAGAGGATCACTGGCCTCAAACTAATGTCCTATGCAGCACAATTGAAGAAACTCCAGCTGTACTCTGCTGCATACCGCCGACTCAGAGGTGATCTCTGCCTGACATACAAGGCCATGTCCAACCCACAATTGATGGACATGCTCCACCTAAAGAAAACCATATCCCCTCGAGCCACAAGCTCTAGGGATCTAAACCTCACCACAACAATAAATAGGACGTGCTGGAGGGATAAATTCTTGTCCCAGAGACTTCCCATGCTCTGGCGCAAGATTCCAATCTACATTAGGCAGAGTTCCTCGCTAACCCTCTTCAACAGAAACCTTGACTGGTGGATGGGAAACAAAGTTTACCCCGGGGATCATTTCAATGGCTCTGCTGGACAGAGGCACAGGGAATGGCAAAAGCCAACACATTCCGGCTAGGCTTACAAATGCCTTCGGGCATTTAGCCTAGTACCTAACTTTAAAGCAACATACATGAAATTACAAAAAATAAATATAAAGGTAGAATTTCAATATTTTCCTTTTGGCTTTTCCTTTTAGGTGTCATCACAGTGGAACAACAGTCCACAGATAGATTGGCAGTGGATTTTTACGGTGTCAAGTGGTTGCCAGCCCGGCGCCCAGCCATCCATAGAAGGCACATATGCACACACACACACCTACACGCACACACCTTGGGCCAATTTAGTGTCCAAACAACCTGCTGCATGTATTTGGTTTGTGGGAGGAAACTGGAACACCTGGAGGAAACCCACGCAACCGCAGGGAGGACATGTAGACTCCACAAAATAGGCACCCCAGCCATATTGAAAAGATTAGTTCAACACACTCACAAACCTTCAGTGACAGAAGGGGAATACAACTGTCCCCATGTTACTACTTTATTACTAAATAGATTATGGTGCAAGAAAATTGGTCTGGACTGTATATAAATTTCGAAAGACAACTACATAGCAAGCTTGTTCCCATATAAGCCTCCCCTTCTTTACAACCTTCATTACATATTAGATACCAGCATAAAGCAGCCTAATCAATCTCAGCTTCATTATAACTCAAACCTAAACACGGTCAGAAAAGATTCAGTTATACAATATTCTAGTACTACAATGAATATACAAAGCTTAATTCTGAAGTATCAAAACCAAAACCACTTTAGGTTTATCACTTGATATAACAGTATCAGTAACATCAATAGTGGTCAAAATTTGTAATAGTTAAAAACCAATACAGAATTAAAACAGATAACAGTAGCCTAGCATATGACAGCACTCTACTAAATATACTAAACAGACAACACTCTACTAGATATACTAAACAACAACACTCTACTAGATATACTAAACAACAACACTCTACTAGATATACTAAACAACAACACTCTACTAGATATACTAAACAACAACACTCTACTAGATATACTAAACAACAACACTCTACTAGATATACTAAACAACAACACTCTACTAGATATACTAAACAACAACACTCTACTAGATATACTACACAACAACACTCTACTAGATATACTAAACAACAACACTCTACTAGATATACTAAACAACAACACTCTACTAGATATACTAAACAACAACACTCTACTAGATATACTAAACAACAACACTCTACTAGATATACTAAACAACAACACTCTACTAAATATACTAAACAACAAGTCTTCGAAATCTTTCAAATGCAAATACACTGAGGAAGCTGAGGCAAAATGATACTTCATATAAGAAAGGTCTACACAAGATTTAAAACTTTGCAGTATTTAAAAAAACAGCAGCAATATATCATGGTGGCAACAATGAAAAATATGAAATAGTAAATGTAACAGTCCAGAAAATTAAACATTCACACTTATTAAATGATAAAGTTTAATAGCTGTAATAACACAAGTAAAACATGAAAAAGTACAACAAATCTGACGGAAATGAAAAGATGACCTAAATGCCAAAACATGGAGCATATCGGTCTTTATGATGATGACATGGCATACAGCCGTCTGTCTTCAGAAAGGTTTTCACTACAGAGATGGCTTTTCCCAAAATTAATGCTAATAGTTCAGGTGTGCCTATCCCAACTACCCACCCTCCTTAAGTTATGTAGCCTTTTAAATCCCCCACTGTTCAACCTACAATTAGCCAACAAGTAATTTTAGAAATGTATCCCCTTCTGGAATACAATGTTAAGCAGCAACATGTTAAGTTCAAGACACACCACTAGGCTTGTACCAAAAGCTGAATATCTGCCATCCCTTACTTGTACACCACTTCCTCAGTCACCTTATCATATACTTTTAAACTTAAAATCAGGAAGATGTATCTTACCCAAAGCTAATAGCAATCAAAAGCTTAGCCAATGTTTTATTAACACACTTGGAAAACCTTGCATCCAAATCTTGTGTTCTTTATCTACAGTTATGTGAAATATGTAAAAATTACGAATATGCCTTTGAAAATAGTCCTGCATTATTTGGTTCACTGATAATCTAATGAAAAAATCATTTAATTAAATATTTCAGGTGTGTATAACAAAACTAACTTGTTGCATGTTGGCACTACTACGGCTATGACTTGGTAGCTCTTAATGAAAGGTTTAAGAACACACACACAAAACAGTAAAGTCTACCCCTACTAATTATATTACCTTCTATGATCGTTCACAAAGAGAAAGACAGGATAGCAATTGCACACAGCTCCAATTAATACCTCAGAGACGTACAGTAGCCAAATCTAGAGTAGCTGTAGCTAAACTGAATGCGTACAAATCATTCACTATAGTCTACATCCATCTACAATCTACTACAGTTTCTAAATCTCCTGCAGAAGAAATCTTATGGAATAAAATTAATACTCAAGGAGAAAACTCCTAAGCAATTTTAACTTCAACTTACAAAAGCAGTCAATTCATATGCATCCTTCTCTATACCTTTTGTGGTCGAGCATGTCATAATAGCTACAACAGACGAAACAGGAAGACATTTCACAACTGGATATTACATTCCTCTTTTAAGGATATTGCAAAAGCAGGATTTATGTCCAAATGCATTTCAGAATACCTTCCTGTATTTACCATACAAAGCGAACACAATTTGTAAACTTCCATTGCTACAGAAGGACAACTACTACAAATCACTTTCATAACCAAATTAAAGTGGTTCAGCTGGCACTACTAACTTACCTCCATTAAGAGGATACTGCTGAGAATTTAAATGTCTAGAAAAGATTTATTGAGCATTAGGCCCATTAACATGTAAAAAATCAAGACCAGGTAAGCTCTATGGCTTGCATTAGAAATTCGATCATTCAGGTTAGACCTGGAATTAGTATTACCAAAACAAATCTTGATTACTTTTTAAAATACAAAGCTCTACTTCCTTAAATATGAAAAATACATAAACAGTTTATCAGCCTAGCAAAGAAAAATCTCAGCCTTGCCCCTTGCCACATTTATCAGCCTCTGACCCTCTGAATAACTACTGCAACCACTACCTAAAGACTAAATTAACTACTCCTTCTCCATCACCAAATATGTTAAACATCAAAACTTGGACCACACTTCTAAGCCTTTCAGCCATCGCCTGTTTCTGCATTGGCTGTCCTCAAACTCCTTCCAAGCTTAAAACATAATACTTCACCAGCTACTGTTAAGCTCCTTACAGACTACCATCATCTTGCGGCAAATAAAAATCATTCATCCAACATTCGTACTGGCCAATCAATTAGTGAAAGCTACATTCCAAAATAGTGTGAATCCGCAATAATTTCTCATACATGAGCAAAAAAAAAAAAAAAAAAAAAAACCTCCCAATGGCATAACAGTCAAGATATTTGCCTTACAAACATAAGGTGCACGGTTTAATTCTCACATGGGTTAACTGGTTAGACTTAAAAAGGCCCACAAGGGCAGTTATAGCCTAGTACTAATATATGAATCCATAATTATTTTACTGTTGTTTCTCCACAATCTAGAATAAAGATGAATTCTCAGGCAGTTAACAGGCTTATTAAGCAACAATAACTAGAGCCTAAATTTTTAGGTGGTATTCTTACAGGTATTCACAAAAGATGTGTACACAGGTTTATGACAACTTTGACTCTGAAAATAAGGACAGTCCTCAAGAGTGTAAAATATCTGCTAAATGCAACACAAATTGTACCTTATACTTGGACTTACCTGTGCAAATTTTATTATACAGGAAAAACGGATCAAACATTTAACTACAGAACACTTTAAAGACTGCTATATTAACAATTCAGATATTTTAGTGGTAAAACATTTTAAAATTACACAGTCGGGTTCACCAGACTTGATATGATTTTTTTTTTTAATCCTGGCAGAACAATCCAACTAGAAGCAAACAGGTTAAAAGTAGTCTTGTTACAGAAATTGAAAACTATCCTTACTTTAAGGTACCCTACTGTATATGTTTTTCTTTGATGCTATTCTTTTTACACAGATTTAATGATTTAATTAGTGAAGACATCATGCTATCCAGGGTAATAGAGATAATGAATATTTGTGCATTATCTCTTAACAGTGGGTATGTTCTAAGTGCTAGGACTGGAATACAGCTATCTGGAATTATTTTTTAGTAGTAACCCATTATCCCTTTCCCCCAACGCTGCACAATCTTTACTCTGACAACAGTGAAGAAATGACCATTAGCTTTTAAAAAGTATATCCAAAGTCAACACAATAATGTTCACCTTTTTTTTTTAGATGTCAAAGACTGTGACAGAGCTGGTTCTGTATAATATAGGAGACCCAAAACAGCGTATTCCCAAAGTGTGTAGAATGAAATTGAATGTTTTTGTTCACATTTCTTAACGCTTAATGTTATCTCATATATCCCATTACAGCATTTAGCACAGAAGCTTTCCTCCTGCGCTCCCAATGTGGGGATTATCCCCCCCAGATCCCTGCTACTCATATATAAACTAAGACTGAAGTACCTTGTAG